>NC_048568.1:46259947-46559947 GCF_013265735.2 Oncorhynchus mykiss | reverse complement strand
AATAAACCCCAGGAAGAGTAGCTGCTGCCTTGGCAGGAACTAATGGGGATCCATAATAAACCCCAGGAAGAGTAGCTGCTGCCTTGGCAGGAACTAATGGGGATCCATAATGAACCCCAGGAAGAATAGCTGCTGCCTTGGCAGGAACTAATGGGGATCCATAATAAACCCCAGGAAAAGTAGCTGCTGCCTTGACAGGAACTAATGGGGACCCATAATAAACCACAGGAAGAGTAGCTGCTGCCTTGGCAGGAACTAATGGGGATCAATAATAAACCCCAGGAAGAGTAGCTACTGCCTTGGCAGGACCTCTAGGGGATCCATAATAAACCCCAGGAAGAGTAGCTGCTGCCTTGGCAGAAACTAATGGGGATCCATAATGAACCCCTGGAAGAGTAGCTGCTGCCTTAGCAGGAACTAATGGGATCCATAATAAACCCCAGGAAGAGTAGCTGCTGCCTTGGCAGGAACTAATGGGGATCCATAATAAACCCCAGGAAGAGTAGCTGCTGCCTTGGCAGGAACTAATGGGGATCCATAATAAACCCCAGGAAGAGTAGCTGCTGCCTTGACAGGAACTAATGGGGATCCTTAATAAACCACAGGAAGAGTAGCTGCTGCCTTAGCAGGAACTAATGGGGATCCATAATAAACCCCAGGAAGAGTAGCTGCTGCCTTGGTAAGAACTAATGGTGATCCATAATGAACCCCTGGAAGAGTAGCTGCTGCCTTTGCAGGAACTAATGGGGATCCATAATAAACCCCAGGAAGAGTAGCTGCTGCCTTGACAGGAACTAATGGGGATCCATAATAAATCCCAGGAAGAGTAGCTGCTGCCTTGGCAGGAACTCTAGGTGCTCCATAATAAACCCCAGGAAGAGTAGCTGCTGCCGTGACAGGAACTAATGGGGATCCATAATAAACCCCAGGAAGAGTAGCTGCTGCCTTGGCAGGAACTAATGGGGATCCATAATAAACCCCAGGAAGAGTAGCTGCTGCCTTGGCAGGAACTAAAGGGGATCCAAAATGAACCCCAGGAAGTGTAGCTGCTGCCTTGGCAGGAACTAATCGGGACCCATAATAAACCCCAGGAAGAGTAGCTGCTGCCTTGGCAGGAACTAATGGGGATCCATAATAAACCCCAGGAAGAGTAGCTGCTGCCTTGGCAGGAACTAATGGGGATCTATAATAAACCCCAGGAAGAGTAGCTGCTGCCTTGGCAGAAACTAATGGGGATCCATAATAAACCCCAGGAAGAGTAGCTGCTGCCTTGGCAGGAACTAATGGGGATCCATAATGAGCCCCTGGAAGAGTAGCTGCTGCCTTGGCAGGAACTAATAGGGATCCATAATAAACCACAGGGAGAGTAGCTGCTGCCTTGACAGGAACTAATGGGGATCCATAATAAACCTCAGGAAGAGTAGCTGCTGCCTTGGCAGGAACTAATGGGGATCCATAATGAACCCCTGGAAGAGTAGCTGCTGCCTTGCCAGGAACTAATAGGGATCCATAATAAACCACAGGAAGAGTAGCTGCTGCCTGGGCAGAAACTAATGGGGATCCATAATAAACCCCAGGAAGAGTAGCTGCTGCCTTGGCAGGAACTAATGGGGATCCATAATAAACCCCAGGAAGAGTAGCTGCTGCCTTGGCAGGAACTAATGGGGATCCATAATAAACCCAAGGAAGAGAAGCTGCTGCCTTGGCAGGAACTAATCGGGACCCATAATAAACCCCAGGAAGAGTAGCTGCTGCCTTGGCAGGAACTAATGGGGATCCATAATAAACCCCAGGAAGAGTAGCTGCTGCCTTGGCAGGAACTAATGGGGATCCATAATAAACCCCAGGAAGAGAAGCTGCTGCCTTGGCAGGAACTAATGGGGACCCATAATAAACCCCAGGAAGAGTAGCTGCTGCCTTGGCAGGAACTAATGGGGATCCATAATAAACCCCAGGAAGAGTAGCTGCTGCCTTGGCAGGAACTAATGGGGATCCATAATAAACCCCAGGAAGAGAAGCTGCTGCCTTGGCAGGAACTAATGGGGATCCATAAAAAAACCCAGGAAGATAAGCTGCTGCCTTGGCAGGAACTTATGGGGATCCATAATAAACCCAAGGAAGAGAAGCTGCTGCCTTGGCAGGAACTAATGGGGATCCATAATAAACCCCAGGAAGCGTAGCTAATTAATACTAATTGGTCTATACAAATAGACAAAGAAGATAAGGGTGACAAACCAGAAGAATAAAAAAAACAACTACACAAATTGTCCTTTAAGGCAATTATTTGTGTTTGTGTGTGTGTGTGTATATTAATGTGTGTATATTAATGTGTGTGTATGTGTGTATATTAATGTGTGTGTGTGTGTGTGTGTGTGTGTGTGTGTGTGTGTGTGTATATATTAATGTGTGTGTGTCTGTACCTGCTCAGCGATCTCTTGTCTGCGTATCTCCAGGGTCTTCTGCTGTTCGTTGGTGTGATCCATGATGTTCTTCCCTCCAACCAGCAGCTTGCTCTCCATCGCCTAGCAACCACAACACACACACACACACACCATCAGCTTCCGACACACACACACACACACACACACACACACACAGATACTGTACAGAGCAGTTGTTATGAAACGCTCTTTGTTTTGTGTTGCAATTTATATGTGTGTGTGTGTGTGTGTGTGTTCCAGTTTCCTTAGTTCATTCCTGAGAGTGAGAGGAAAAAAGAGAGAGGGAGGGAAAAGAGAGAGGGAGGGAACGTGAGAGAGAGGGAGGGAACGTGAGAGAGAGGGTGGGAACGTGAGAGAGAGGGTGGGAACGTGAGAGAGAGGGAGGGAACGTGAGAGAGAGGGTGGGAACGTGAGAGAGAGGGTGGGAACGTGAGAGAGAGGGAGGGAATGTGAGAGAGAGGGAGGGAATGTGAGAGAGAGGGAGGGAAAGTGAGAGAGGGAGGGAACGTGAGAGAGAGGGAGGGAAAGCAAGAGATGGATGGAAAGAGAGGGATGTAAAAGAGAGAAATGGAGGGAAAAGAGAGAGGGAGGGAAAGAGAGCTAGAGGGTAAAGAGGGGAGGAAAAGAGAGAGGGAGGTAAAAGAGAGGGAGGGAGGGAAAGAGAGAGGGAGGGGATGAGAGAAGGAGGGAAAGAGAGAGGGAGGAGAAGAGAGAGGGAGGGGGTTAAGGGTTATACCTATCCAGACAGGTTAAGGGTTAAGGGTTATACCTACCCAGACAGGTTAAGGGTTATACCTATCCAGACAGGTTAAGGGTTATACCTATCCAGGCAGGTTAAGGGTTATACCTATCCAGACAGGTTAAGGGTTATACCTATCCAGACAGGTTAAGGGTTATACCTATCCAGACAGGTTAAGGGTTAAGGGTTATACCTATCCAGACAGGTTAAGGGTTAAGGGTTATACCTATCCAGACAGGTTAAGGGTTATACCTAGCCATACAGCTTAAGGGTTATACCTATCCAGGCAGGTTAAGGGTTATACCTATCCATACAGCTTAAGGGTTATACCTATCCAGACAGGTTGAGGGTTATATCTATCCAGACAGGTTAAGGGTTATACCTATCCAGACAGGTTAAGGGTTATACCTATCCAGACAGGTTAAGGGTTATACCTATCCAGACAGGTTAAGGGTTATACCTATCCAGACAGGTTAAGGGTTATACCTATCCAGACAGGTTAAGGGTTATACCTATCCAGACAGGTTAAGGGTTATACCTATCCAGACAGGTTAAGGGTTATACCTATCCAGACAGGTTAAGGGTTATACCTATCCAGGCAGGTTAAGGGTTAAGGGTTATACCTATCCAGACAGGTTAAGGGTTAAGGGTTATACCTATCCAGACAGGTTAAGGGTTAAGGGTTATATGTCATGTATTGTCATGTTGTGTCTTGTTTCTGTCCTTTCCCTTCACCCTGTCTCCCTCTGCTGGTCGTTATTAGGTTACCTTTTCTCCCCCTCTTTCCCCCAGCTGTTCCTTGTCTCCTCCTAACTACCTCGTCACCCCTTTTCCCACCTGTTCCCTTTTTCCCTCTGATTAGTCCTCTATATCTCTCTCTGTTTTTGTTCCTGTCTTTGTCGGATTCTTGTTTGTGTTTTTCATGCCTGAACCAGACTATCGTCATGTTTGCTGCAACCTTGTCCTGTCCTGTCGGAATCTGCCGGTCCATCTGAGCCTACCTATGTTTTGTTATTAAAGAAGTTCTGTTTACGTTAATTCGCTTTTGGGTCCTCATTCACGCACCGTAACAGAAGAATCCGACCAAGAATGGACCCAGCGACTTCGGATCCTCTCCACTCAGCCGTCGAGATCCAGGGAGCGATGCTAGGCAGACACGAGCAGGAATTGTCTGCTGCTCGACATGCCGTTGAGACCCTGGCCACCCAAGTCTCCAACCTCACAGAACAGGTTCACCATCTCCGCCTCGATCCACCGGCCACTTCCAGGGCTTTCGAATCTCCGGAGCCCAGAATCAATAACCCGCCGTGTTACTCTGGGGAGCCCACTGAATGCCGCTCGTTCCTCACCCAGTGTGATATTGTGTTTTCTCTCCAGCCCAACACTTACTCCAGGAGCACTGCTCGTGTCGCCTACATCATATCTCTCCTTACTGGACGGGCTCGTGAGTGGGGCACGGCAATCTGGGAGGCAAGGGCTGAGTGTACTAACCAGTATCAGGACTTTAAGGAGGAGATGATACGGGTTTTTGATCGATCTGTTTTTGGGGAGGAGGCTTCCAGGGCCCTGTCTTCCCTATGTCAAGGTAATCGATCCATAACAGACTACTCTATTGAGTTTCGCACTCTTGCTGCCTCCAGTGGCTGGAACGAGCCGGCTTTGCTCGCTCGTTTTCTGGAGGGTCTCCGCGCAGAGGTAAAGGATGAGATTCTCTCCCGGGAGGTTCCTTCCAGCGTGGATTCCTTGATTGAACTCGCTATTCGCATTGAGCGACGGGTTGATCTTCGTCACCGAGCTCGTGGAAAGGAGCTCGCGTTCTCCGTTGCCCCCCTCTCCGCATCACTACCATCTTCCTCTGCCGGCTCGGGTGCTGAGCCTATGCAGCTGGGAGGTATCCGCATCTCGACTGAGGAGAGGGAACGGAGAATCACCAACCGCCTCTGTCTCTATTGCGGTTCTGCTGGTCATTTTGTCACTTCATGTCCAGTAAAAGCCAGAGCTCATCAGTAAGCGGAGGGCTACTGGTGAGCGCTACTACTCCTGTCTCTCCTTCAAGATCCTGCACTACCTTGTCGGTCCATCTACGCTGGACCGGTTCGTCAGCTTCCTGCAGTGCCTTAATAGACTCTGGGGCGGAGGGCTGTTTTATGGACGAGACCTGGGCTCGGGAACATGACATTCCTCTCAGACAGTTAAGGGAGTCCACGGCCTTGTTCGCCCTGGATGGTAGTCCTTTCCCCAGGATTCAGCGTGAGACGCTACCTTTAACCCTCACTGTTTCTGGTAATCATAGCGAAACCATTTCTTTTTTAATTTTTCGTTCACCTTTTACACCTGTTGTTTTGGGCCATCCCTGGCTAGTTTGTCATAATCCTTCCATTAATTGGTCTAGTAATTCTATCCTCTCCTGGAACGTCTCTTGTCATGTGAAATGTTTAATGTCTGCTATCCCTCCTGTTTCCTCTGTCTCTTCTTCACAGGAGGAGCCTGGTGATTTGACAGGGGTGCCGGAGGAATATCACGATCTGCGCACGGTGTTCATTCGGTCCAGGGCCACCTCTCTTCCCCCACACCGGTCGTATGATTGTAGTATTGATCTCCTTCCGGGAACCACTCCCCCCCCGGGGTAGACTATACTCTCTGTCGGCTCCCGAACGTAAGGCTCTCGAAGATTATTTGTCTGTAGCTCTTGCCGCCGGTACCATAGTCCCCTCCTCCTCTCCCGCCGGAGCGGGGTTTTTTTTTGTTAAGAAGAAGGACGGGTCCCTGCGCCCCTGCATAGATTATCGAGGGCTGAATGACATAACAGTGAAGAATCGTTATCCGCTTCCTCTTATGTCTTCAGCCTTCGAGATCCTGCAGGGAGCCAGGTTTTTCACTAAGTTGGACCTTCGTAACGCTTACCATCTCGTGCGCATCAAGGAGGGGGACGAGTGGAAGACGGCGTTTAACACTCCGTTAGGGCACTTTGAATACCGGGTTCTTCCTTTCGGCCTCGCTAACGCTCCAGCTGTCTTTCAGGCATTAGTCAATGATGTCCTGAGAGACATGCTGAACATCTTTGTTTTCGTTTACCTTGACGATATCCTGATTTTTTCACCATCACTCCAGATTCATGTTCAGCACGTTCGACGTGTCCTCCAGCGCCTTTTAGAGAATTGTCTTTTTGTGAAGGCTGAGAAGTGCTCTTTTCATGCCTCCTCCGTCACATTTCTCGGTTCTGTTATTTCCGCTGAAGGCATTAAGATGGATCCCGCTAAGGTCCAAGCTGTCATTGATTGGCCCGTCCCTAAGTCACGCGTCGAGCTGCAGCGCTTTCTCGGCTTCGCGAACTTCTATCGTCGTTTCATCCGTAATTTCGGTCAGGTGGCAGCTCCTCTCACAGCCCTTACTTCTGTCAAGACGTGCTTTAAGTGGTCCGTTTCCGCCCAGGGAGCTTTTGATCTCCTCAAGAATCGTTTTACATCCGCACCTATCCTTGTTACACCTGACGTCACTAGACAGTTCGTTGTCGAGGTTGACGCGTCAGAGGTGGGCGTGGGAGCCATTCTTTCTCAGCGCTCCCTCTCTGACGACAAGGTCCACCCTTGCGCGTATTTTTCTCATCGCCTGTCGCCGTCGGAACGTAACTATGATGTGGGAAACCGCGAACTGCTCGCCATCCGCTTAGCCCTAGGCGAATGGCGACAGTGGTTGGAGGGGGCGACCGTTCCTTTTGTCGTTTGGACTGACCATAGGAACCTTGAGTACATCCGTTCTGCCAAACAACTTAATGCGCGTCAGGCGCGCTGGGCGCTGTTTTTCGCTCGTTTCGAGTTCGTGATTTCTTATCGTCCGGGCTCTAAGAACACCAAGCCTGATGCTTTATCTCGTCTCTTCAGTTCTTCAGTAGCCTCCACTGACCCCGAGGGGATTCTCCCTGAGGGGCGTGTTGTCGGGTTGACTGTCTGGGGAATTGAGAGGCAGGTAAAGCAAGCACTCACTCAAACTCCGTCGCCGCGCGCTTGTCCTAGGAACCTTCTTTTCGTTCCCGTTCCTACTCGTCTGGCCGTTCTTCAGTGGGCTCACTCTGCCAAGTTAGCCGGCCATCCTGGCGTTCGGGGTACGCTTGCTTCCATTCGCCAGCGTTTTTGGTGGCCCACCCGGGAGCATGACACGCGTCGCTTCGTGGCTGCTTGTTCGGTCTGCGCGCAGACTAAGTCCGGTAACTCCCCTCCTGCCGGCCGTCTCAGGCCGCTTCCCATTCCCTCTCGACCGTGGTCTCACATCGCCTTAGATTTTGTCACCGGACTGCCTTCGTCAGCGGGGAAGACTGTTATTCTTACGGTTGTCGACAGGTTCTCTAAGGCGGCTCATTTTATTCCCCTTGCTAAGCTTCCTTCTGCTAAAGAGACGGCACAAATCATCATCGAGAATGTTTTCAGAATTCATGGCCTTCCGTCAGACGTCGTTTCGGACAGAGGTCCGCAATTCACGTCTCAATTTTGGAGGGAGTTTTGCCGTTTGATTGGGGCTTCCGTCAGTCTCTCTTCCTGCTTTCACCCCCAGTCTAACGGTCAAGCAGAACGGGCCAATCAGACTATTGGTCGCATCTTACGCAGTCTTTCTTTTCGCAACCCTGCGTCTTGGTCAGAACAGCTCCCCTGGGCAGAATATGCCCACAACTCGCTTCCTTCGTCTGCGACCGGGCTATCTCCTTTTCAGAGTAGCCTCGGGTACCAGCCTCCGCTGTTCTCATCTCAGTTCGCCGAGTCCAGCGTCCCCTCCGCTCAGGCTTTTGTCCAACGTTGCGAGCGCACCTGGAAGAGGGTCAGGTCTGCACTTTGCCGTTATAGGGCGCAGACTGTGAGAGCTGCTAATAAGCGTAGAACTAAGAGTCCTAGATATTGTCGCGGTCAGAGAGTTTGGCTCTCCACTCAGAACCTTCCCCTTAAGACTGCTTCTCGCAAGTTGACCCCGCGGTTCATTGGTCCGTTCCGTATTTCTCGGATCATTAATCCTGTCGCAGTGCGACTTCTTCTTCCGCGATATCTTCGTCGCGTCCACCCGGTCTTCCATGTCTCCTGTGTCAAGCCCGTTCTTCGCGCCCCCGCTCGTCTTCCCCCCCCCCCCCATCCTTGTCGAGGGCGCACCCATCTACAGGGTCCGTAGGATTTTGGACATGCGTCCTCGGGGCCGTGGTCATCAGTACCTAGTAGATTGGGAGGGGTACGGTCCTGAGGAGAGGAGTTGGGTTCCCTCTCGGGACGTGCTGGACCGTGCGCTGATCGATGATTTCCTCCGTTGCCGCCAGGTTTCCTCCTCGAGTGCGCCAGGAGGCGCTCGGTGAGTGGGGGGGTACTGTCATGTATTGTCATGTTGTGTCTTGTTTCTGTCCTTTCCCTTCACCCTGTCTCCCTCTGCTGGTCGTTATTAGGTTACCTTTTCTCCCCCTCTTTCCCCCAGCTGTTCCTTGTCTCCTCCTAACTACCTCGTCACCCCTTTTCCCACCTGTTCCCTTTTTCCCTCTGATTAGTCCTCTATATCTCTCTCTGTTTTTGTTCCTGTCTTTGTCGGATTCTTGTTTGTGTTTTTCATGCCTGAACCAGACTATCGTCATGTTTGCTGCAACCTTGTCCTGTCCTGTCGGAATCTGCCGGTCCATCTGAGCCTACCTATGTTTTGTTATTAAAGAAGTTCTGTTTACGTTAATTCGCTTTTGGGTCCTCATTCACGCACCGTAACATTATACCTATCCAGACAGGTTAAGGGTTATACCTATCCAGACAGGTTAAGGGTTATACCCATCCAGACAGGTTAAGGGTTAAGGGTTATACCTATCCAGACAGGTTAAGGGTTATACCTACCCAGACAGGTTAAGGGTTAAAGGTTATACCTATCCAGACAGGTTAAGGGTTACACCTACCCAGACAGGTTAAGAGTTAAGGGTTATACCTATCCAGACAGGTTAACTAGCTAGTAGCCAGTTAGCCACTGCTCGCGGTCATCACCTTTAACTCGGACACCAGCCAGTCTCAGCTTGGTCAATACCTGCCAGTCTGCACAGCACGATATCAACCCAGAGCATATCAGACTGCTTTTCTCTACCACATCTCCGGATTCCTACTGCAAGCTCTGGACCATTACACCTTTCCAGAAATAAGTCTCTCACCATTGCCGCTTGTTAATGACACCCCTTCGCCCCCAGCTGTGCCCTGGACACCATATGTGAATTGATTGCTCCCCATCTATCTTCAGAGTTCGAACTGTTAGGTGACCTAAACTGGGATATGCTTAATAACACCCCGGCCATCCTACAATCTAAGCTTGATGCCCTCAATCTCACAAAAATTATCAAGGAATCTACCAGGTACAACCCTAAATCCATAAACATGGGCACCCTCATAGATGTCATCCTAGCCAACTTGCCCTCTAAATACACCTCTGCTGTCTTCAACCAGGATCTCAGCGATCAAAGGACCAAACCTCATCACTGTCAAATGCTCCCTTAAACACTCCAGGGAGCAGGCCTTTCTAATCGACCTGTCCGGGGTATCCTGGAAGGATATTGACCTCATCCCGTCGGTAGATGATGCCTGGTCTTTCTTTAAAAGTGCCTTCCTAACCATCTTAAATAAGCATGCCCCATTCAAAAAATGTAGAACTAGGAATTGATATAGTCCTTGGTTCACTCCAGGCCTAACTTGACCAGCACAAAAACATCCTGTGGAGTTCTGCATTAGCATCGAATAGTCCCCGCGATATGCAACTTTTCAGGAACCAATATAGTCAGGAACCAATATACACAGTCAGTTAGGAAAGCTAAGGCTAGCTTTTTCAAACATAAATTTGCATCCTGTAGCACTAATTCCTAAACGTTTTGGGACACTGTCAAGTCCATGGAGAATAAGAGCACCTCCCAGCTGCCCACTGCACTCGGATACATAAATCTACGATAATCGATAATTTCAAAAAGCATCTTTCTACAGCTGGCCATGCTTTCCACCTGGCTACCCCTACCCCATCCAACAGCTCTGTACCCCCAACAGAAACTTGCCCATTCCCCCCCTCTTCTCCTTCACCCATATCCAGACAGCTGATGTTCTGAAAGAGTTGCAAAATCTGGACACCTACAAATCAGCCGGGCTAGACAATCTGGACCCTCTCTTTCTAAAATGATCTGCCGAAATTGGTGTAACCCCTATTACTAGCTTGTTCAACCTCTCTTTCGTATCGTCTGAGATCGTCAAAGATTGGAAAGCTGGCGCAATCATCCCCCTCTTCAAAAGGGGTGACACTCTAGCCCCAAACTGTTACAGACCTATATTTATCCTGCCCTGCCTTTCAGATTCCCGACCATTTCGAATCACACTTTACCTTATCCACTCTGCAATCTGGTTTCAGAGCTGGTCATAGGTGCACCTCAGCCACGCTCAAGGTCCTAAACGATATCATAACCGCCATCGATAAGAGACATTACTGTGCAGCCGTCTTCATCGACCTGGCCAAGGCTTTCGACTCTGTCAATCACCACATCCTTATCGGCAGACTCAATAGCCTTGGTTTCTCAAATGACTGCCTCGCCTTGTTCACCAACTACTTCTCAGATAGAGTTCAGTGTGTCAAATCGGAGGGCCTGTTGTCCAGACCTCTAGCAGTCTCTATGGGGGTGCCACAAGGTTCAATTCTCGGGCTGACTCTTTTCTCTGTATATATCAATGATGTCACTCTTGCTGCTAGTGATTCTCTGATCCACCTCTACGCAGACGACACCATTCTGTATACTTCCGGCCCTTCTTTGGACACTGTGTTAACAAAACTCCAAACGAGCTTCAATGCCATACAACACTCCTTCCGTGGCCTCCAAATGCTTTCAAAGGCTCGTAAAACTAAATGCATGCTCTTTAACCGATCGCTGCTCGCACCCGCCCGCCCGTTTAGCATCACTACTCTGGACGGTTCTGACTTAGAATATGTGGACAACTACAAATACCTAGGTGTCTGGATAGACTGTAAACTCTCCTTCCAGACTCACATTAACTGGGTTGCTTCTGATGGGGGTTCCGGTTCTGAAGTATAAAAATAGCAGATCCGTACCACATTGGGTGAGGCGGGATGCAGGAGAGTATATTCAGTCCATAGATGGAAATTGGGATTAAAATATATATGACATATATATGGGGAAAAAACGAGGAAAACAATTACTGACACGGGACACGCCATCTTGGATCTAATTAGGGTTAGGTTCAGAACAAAGACTGTAGTAATTAGGGTTAGGTTCAGAACAAAGACTGTGTAGTAATTAGGTTCAGAACAAACAGTGTAGTAATTGGGGTGTAGTGGGGAGTGTTGAAGTGACCTAATCTCCAGATCATCAGATTAACCACCAGCCTTAAATCTGACACACTGGGATTACGCTGACACAACACCGTGTGTGTGTGTGTGCGTGTGTGCGTGCGTGCGTGCGTGTGTGTGTACAGTACCTTGTACTTGGCAGTGAGCTGCTCGGTGGCGTCCCACTCCTTCTTCAGATCTCCCATCATCCTCTCCTTCTCTCCCAAAAGCCTCTGCTTCTCCTCAGCCAATAGTGATCCATCTTCTCTGATGGCCTCCTTCTCCTCTTCCAGCCTCCCCTCCTGCAGTGTCCTCTCCTTCTCCACCTCCTCTTCTCCCTCCTCATCCCCTTCTCCGTCCCAGCCCTCCTCCCCTTCCTCCTTCCTGTGTTTGCCCCTCCCTTCCCTGTGGCTGAGCTGTGCGCGGAGCCATGCGATCTCCTTCTGGAACTCTCTGAGCAGGGCGTCTTTAGGGTCTTCGTTAACTCTTGGCTGGTTCTGGATGTTTTTAGCTCTGTTAGCGTAGCGGAGCGTCGTGAGGGTCTCCTCGTAGTGTTGGGGGGCGGGGCCTAGTGTAGCCACCATCACCGTCTTGGCGTTGCCCCCCAGGGAGTCCTGTAATAACCGTGTCAATTTGGAGTCTCGGTACGGAATGTGGCCGCTACGCCCGTCTGCCAGGGCTGAGATCACGTTGCCTAGCGCCGACAGAGACAGGTTGATCTTGGCAGCTTCTTTCAGGCGTTCTCCGTGGACGCCCGTCTTGGCCTGCCGCTCGCTGCCCGCTAGGTCAACCAGGTTGAGCCGGCCAACCCTGATGTGCTGCCGTCCATCTGGCCCCGGCAGGGAACACTCCACCGTGATGAGGAACAGGGTGTGGGAACGGGAAGAGTGTTCGTTCATGTCTGTCGCTCCCACCGAGCGCACCTGGTTCCCTAAGTTCATCAGCTCCTGTATCTCCTTCACGCTCTTACACACGCACGACGTCAGGTCACGCACATACACCCCACTCTCCGGGCTCTCTCTCAGCTCCAGGGTGCGGTAGGTGTGAGTGTGCACGTTGGGGACATGAGGTGCGTGCATGTTGGGATCCAATAGATCCCTGATCTCCTCTCGGTAGATCTCCAGGTAAGAGGCTCTGACCAGGTACTGGCGGTCGGCGGAGGAGCGGGAGATCTGGGTGAAGACGTGTTCGAAGGCGTTGGGGATGACGCCCCGCCTCTCTGGCTCTAGCCACACCCCCTGCATGGTGTAGGTCTTCCCGGTACCCGTTTGGCCGTAGGCGAAGATGGTTCCGTTAAACCCGTCTAGGACGGAATCGATCAGCGGCCGCACCGTCTCATCATAAAGATCACGCTGTTTAGACGAGGGGTCGTACACAGAGTCGAACGTAAACGTCTTACGCGGCTCGCCGGGCGGACCGTGAGGGTTCCATAAGACCACCTGACCCAGACGCATGTCCATTTCTACGATCCCGCCCACTCCTCCCGGTGTCCGGGTAACACCAGCCGCTGCCGCCTCCTCTTTCCGGTTTAACGGGCGACAGCGGATTACTACCTTCACCGTCTCACTACTCTTCACCTTAGACATCAGGACTATGAGTTATTATCTACTACTGTCAGGACTATGAGTTATTATCTATTACTGTCAGGACTATGAGTTATTATCTATTACTGTCAGGACTATGAGTTATTATCTACTACTGTCAGGACTATGAGTTATTATCTACTACTGTCAGGACTATAAGTTATTATCTACTACTGTCAGGACTATGAGTTATTATCTACTACTGTCAGGACTATGAGTTATTATCTACTACTGTCAGGACTATGAGTTATTATCTACTACTGTCAGGACTATGAGTTATTATCTATTACTGTCAGGACTATGAGTTATTATCTACTACTGTCAGGACTATGAGTTATTATCTACTACTGTCAGGACTATGAGTTATTATCTACTACTGTCAGGACTATGAGTTATTATCTACTACTGTCAGGACTATGAGTTATTATCTATTACTGTCAGGACTATGAGTTATTATCTACTACTGTCAGGACTATGAGTTATTATCTACTACTGTCAGGACTATGAGTTATTATCTACTACTGTCAGGACTATGAGTTATTATCTACTACTGTCAGGACTATGAGTTATTATCTACTACTGTCAGGACTATGAGTTATTATCTACTACTGTCAGGACTATGAGTTATTATCTACTACTGTCAGGACTATGAGTTATTATCTACTACTGTCAGGACTATGAGTTATTATCTACTACTGTCAGGACTATGAGTTATTATCTACTACTGTCAGGACTATGAGTTATTATCTACTACTGTCAGGACTATGAGTTATTATCTATTACTGTCAGGACTATGAGTTATTATCTACTACTGTCAGGACTATGAGTTATTATCTACTACTGTCAGGACTATGAGTTATTATCTACTACTGTCAGGACTATGAGTTATTATCTACTACTGTCAGGACTATGAGTTATTATCTACTACTGTCAGGACTATGAGTTATTATCTACTACTGTCAGGACTATGAGTTATTATCTACTACTGTCAGGACTATGAGTTATTATCTACTACTGTCAGGACTATGAGTTATTATCTACTACTGTCAGGACTATGAGTTATTATCTACTACTGTCAGGACTATGAGTTATTATCTACTACTGTCAGGACTATGAGTTATTATCTACTACTGTCAGGACTATGAGTTATTATCTACTACTGTCAGGACTATGAGTTATTATCTATTACTGTCAGGACTATGAGTTATTATCTACTACTGTCAGGACTATGAGTTATTATCTACTACTGTCAGGACTATAAGTTATTATCTACTACTGTCAGGACTATGAGTTATTATCTACTACTGTCAGGACTATGAGTTATTATCTACTACTGTCAGGACTATGAGTTATTATCTACTACTGTCAGGACTATGAGTTATTATCTACTACTGTCAGGACTATGAGTTATTATCTACTACTGTCAGGACTATGAGTTATTATCTACTACTGTCAGGACTATGAGTTATTATCTACTACTGTCAGGACTATGAGTTATTATCTACTACTGTCAGGACTATGAGTTATTATCTACTACTGTCAGGACTATGAGTTATTATCTACTACTGTCAGGACTATGAGTTATTATCTACTACTGTCAGGACTATGAGTTATTATCTACTACTGTCAGGACTATGAGTTATTATCTACTACTGTCAGGACTATGAGTTATTATCTACTACTGTCAGGACTATGAGTTATTATCTACTACTGTCAGGACTATGAGTTATTATCTACTACTGTCAGGACTATGAGTTATTATCTACTACTGTCAGGACTATGAGTTATTATCTACTACTGTCAGGACTATGAGTTATTATCTACTACTGTCAGGACTATGAGTTATTATCTACTACTGTCAGGACTATGAGTTATTATCTACTACTGTCAGGACTATGAGTTATTATCTACTACTGTCAGGACTATGAGTTATTATCTACTACTGTCAGGACTATGAGTTATTATCTACTACTGTCAGGACTATAAGTTATTATCTACTACTGTCAGGACTATGAGTTATTATCTACTACTGTCAGGACTATGGGTTATTATCTACTACTGTCAGGACTATGAGTTATTTTCTACTACTGTCAGGACTATGAGTTATTATCTACTACTGTCAGGACTATGAGTTATTATCTACTACTGTCAGGACTATGAGTTATTATCTACTACTGTCAGGACTATGAGTTATTATCTACTACTGTCAGGACTATAAGTTATTATCTACTACTGTCAGGACTATGAGTTATTATCTACTACTGTCAGGACTATGAGTTATTATCTACTACTGTCAGGACTATGAGTTATTATCTACTACTGTCAGGACTATGAGTTATTATCTACTACTGTCAGGACTATGAGTTATTATCTACTACTGTCAGGACTATGAGTTATTATCTATTACTGTCAGGACTATGAGTTATTATCTATTACTGTCAGGACTATGAGTTATTATCTACTACTGTCAGGACTATGAGTTATTATCTACTACTGTCAGGACTATGAGTTATTATCTATTACTGTCAGGACTATGAGTTATTATCTATTACTGTCAGGACTATGAGTTATTATCTATTACTGTCAGGACTATGAGTTATTATCTACTACTGTCAGGACTATGAGTTATTATCTATTACTGTCAGGACTATGAGTTATTATCTATTACTGTCAGGACTATGAGTTATTATCTATTACTGTCAGGGCTATGAGTTATTATCTACTACTGTCAGGACTATGAGTTATTATCTACTACTGTCAGGACTATGAGTTATTATCTATTACTGTCAGGACTATGAGTTATTATCTATTACTGTCAGGACTATGAGTTATTATCTACTACTGTCAGGACTATGAGTTATTATCTATTACTGTCAGGACTATAAGTTATTATCTATTACTGTCAGGACTATGAGTTATTATCTACTACTGTCAGGACTATGAGTTATTATCTACTACTGTCAGGACTATGAGTTATTATCTACTACTGTCAGGACTATGAGTTATTATCTACTACTGTCAGGACTATGAGTTATTATCTACTACTGTCAGGACTATGAGTTATTATCTACTACTGTCAGGACTATGAGTTATTATCTACTACTGTCAGGACTATGAGTTATTATCTACTACTGTCAGGACTATGAGTTATTATCTACTACTGTCAGGACTATGAGTTATTATCTACTACTGTCAGGACTATGAGTTATTATCTATTACTGTCAGGACTATGAGTTATTATCTACTACTGTCAGGACTATGAGTTATTATCTACTACTGTCAGGACTATGAGTTATTATCTACTACTGTCAGGACTATGAGTTATTATCTACTACTGTCAGGACTATGAGTTATTATCTACTACTGTCAGGACTATGAGTTATTATCTACTACTGTCAGGACTATGAGTTATTATCTACTACTGTCAGGACTATGAGTTATTATCTACTACTGTCAGGACTATGAGTTATTATCTACTACTGTCAGGACTATGAGTTATTATCTACTACTGTCAGGACTATGAGTTATTATCTACTACTGTCAGGACTATGAGTTATTATCTACTACTGTCAGGACTATGAGTTATTATCTACTACTGTCAGGACTATGAGTTATTATCTACTACTGTCAGGACTATGAGTTATTATCTATTACTGTCAGGACTATGAGTTATTATCTACTACTGTCAGGACTATGAGTTATTATCTACTACTGTCAGGACTATAAGTTATTATCTACTACTGTCAGGACTATGAGTTATTATCTACTACTGTCAGGACTATGAGTTATTATCTACTACTGTCAGGACTATGAGTTATTATCTACTACTGTCAGGACTATGAGTTATTATCTACTACTGTCAGGACTATGAGTTATTATCTACTACTGTCAGGACTATGAGTTATTATCTACTACTGTCAGGACTATGAGTTATTATCTACTACTGTCAGGACTATGAGTTATTATCTACTACTGTCAGGACTATGAGTTATTATCTACTACTGTCAGGACTATGAGTTATTATCTACTACTGTCAGGACTATGAGTTATTATCTACTACTGTCAGGACTATGAGTTATTATCTACTACTGTCAGGACTATGAGTTATTATCTACTACTGTCAGGACTATGAGTTATTATCTACTACTGTCAGGACTATGAGTTATTATCTACTACTGTCAGGACTATGAGTTATTATCTACTACTGTCAGGACTATGAGTTATTATCTACTACTGTCAGGACTATGAGTTATTATCTACTACTGTCAGGACTATGAGTTATTATCTACTACTGTCAGGACTATGAGTTATTATCTACTACTGTCAGGACTATGAGTTATTATCTACTACTGTCAGGACTATGAGTTATTATCTACTACTGTCAGGACTATGAGTTATTATCTACTACTGTCAGGACTATGAGTTATTATCTACTACTGTCAGGACTATGAGTTATTATCTACTACTGTCAGGACTATGAGTTATTATCTACTACTGTCAGGACTATAAGTTATTATCTACTACTGTCAGGACTATGAGTTATTATCTACTACTGTCAGGACTATGGGTTATTATCTACTACTGTCAGGACTATGAGTTATTTTCTACTACTGTCAGGACTATGAGTTATTATCTACTACTGTCAGGACTATGAGTTATTATCTACTACTGTCAGGACTATGAGTTATTATCTACTACTGTCAGGACTATGAGTTATTATCTACTACTGTCAGGACTATAAGTTATTATCTACTACTGTCAGGACTATGAGTTATTATCTACTACTGTCAGGACTATGAGTTATTATCTACTACTGTCAGGACTATGAGTTATTATCTACTACTGTCAGGACTATGAGTTATTATCTACTACTGTCAGGACTATGAGTTATTATCTACTACTGTCAGGACTATGAGTTATTATCTATTACTGTCAGGACTATGAGTTATTATCTATTACTGTCAGGACTATGAGTTATTATCTACTACTGTCAGGACTATGAGTTATTATCTACTACTGTCAGGACTATGAGTTATTATCTATTACTGTCAGGACTATGAGTTATTATCTATTACTGTCAGGACTATGAGTTATTATCTATTACTGTCAGGACTATGAGTTATTATCTACTACTGTCAGGACTATGAGTTATTATCTATTACTGTCAGGACTATGAGTTATTATCTATTACTGTCAGGACTATGAGTTATTATCTATTACTGTCAGGACTATGAGTTATTATCTACTACTGTCAGGACTATGAGTTATTATCTATTACTGTCAGGACTATGAGTTATTATCTATTACTGTCAGGACTATGAGTTATTATCTATTACTGTCAGGGCTATGAGTTATTATCTACTACTGTCAGGACTATGAGTTATTATCTACTACTGTCAGGACTATGAGTTATTATCTATTACTGTCAGGACTATGAGTTATTATCTATTACTGTCAGGACTATGAGTTATTATCTACTACTGTCAGGACTATGAGTTATTATCTATTACTGTCAGGACTATAAGTTATTATCTATTACTGTCAGGACTATGAGTTATTATCTACTACTGTCAGGACTATGAGTTATTATCTACTACTGTCAGGACTATGAGTTATTATCTACTACTGTCAGGACTATGAGTTATTATCTACTACTGTCAGGACTATGAGTTATTATCTACTACTGTCAGGACTATGAGTTATTATCTACTACTGTCAGGACTATGAGTTATTATCTATTACTGTCAGGACTATGAGTTCTTATCTATTACTATATTAATATCTACAATTATGTCATATATCTTTCTCCTTACTGGATTATGTTTCCTTTGTATTGATCAGGTATTGATCTGACCGGGATAACTGATCTGTTATTGTATCAGTGGGTAGCTATGTCTTCTGGTACTGCCTTCAACAGAATGGTGCCAACAAATTCACAGGCCTCGAGCAGTTACTATATTATTATCATATTATTACTAATTAACTGACTGGTTATTTCCGTAGTCCAACAGTAAAATGAAGTAATCCACCATTAGTCATGCTACAGTAATTCAGTCTAACCCTAACCCTATATGACTACAGTAATTCAGTCTAACCCTAACCCTGTATGACTACAGTAATTCAGTCTAACCCTAACCCTATATGACTACAGTAATTCAGTCTAACCCTAACCCTATATGACTACAGTAATTCAGTCTAACCCTAACCCTATATGACTACAGTAATTCAGTCTAACCCTAACCCTATATGACTACAGTAATTCAGTCTAACCCTAACCCTATATGACTACAGTAATTCAGTCTAACCCTAACCCTATATGACTACAGTAATTCAGTCTAACCCTAACCCTATATGACTACAGTAACGGGCAGGCTATAATGTTACAACAGGCCTTATTCAAGTCCTTCCTTGTTACAGACCTAGTGGGGTAAATTAACCTGTATACCAAAAAGGCCTAACCTTAATTTAGCCTGTTTACATTAGCCGGTTAATTAATCATATTAGTAATATTAATAATCAAAAACCTGTCGCTGGTCTCTCAGTTAAAACACATTTATTTATGTATTTTCTCAAATTCTCTGTCTGTTTTCAACTAGAATCTCTCTGGCATCCAGGCCTTCTCATATCGATTATTATATGATATTTCTTACTCTCATCCATCCGTGGGTTTCTCACCGGCAACAGTAATGATTTAATCGACAGAATGGATCGCGTTAACCGGTGGTATTAGCTCCGTAATCAGCATAGCTGACGCTCAGTACAGAGATAAATAGCCTAATCACGAGCTCTCACCGCGCCTGGGTGACGGTTCCGTTGCCGGTGCATTCTGTCAGTCGGTAGGGGGTTCAATCCGTAACAAAGCAAGCTCCGCCTTCACACGTCCCGGTAAATCAAAACACTCTTCAACGGTTTTACCATAATCCTTGATCCTCATGTCTGGAGATGCAGAGCGGAGATACTATGTGTGCTACTGAGAGCTAGCTCTGGGATGGACGAGAACACTCGCACACACACACACACACACACACACACACACACACACACACATACCAACACACACACTAATTACCTCATTCAACCACACCCCACATCACTGCAGAAGGCAACAAGGGGACCATGGGAAATTGAGTTCTACACTATAATAGTCTGTTAACATTATTATCATAGATCCATGTTACACCCATTCATGTAAAGATCAATAATAAGACACATTCTTCTCCAATACCCTATTGTACAGTAGCTAAACCCCACCCCTCTAATATACCCTATTGTACAGTAGCTAAGCCCCACCCCTCTAATATACCCTATTGTACAGTAGCTAAGCCCCACCCCTCTAATATACCCTATTGTACAGTAGCTAAGCCCCACCCCTCTAATACCCTATTGTACAGTAGCTAAGCCCCACCCCTCTAATACCCTATTGTACAGTAGCTAAGCCCCACCCCTCTAATACCCTATTGTACAGTAGCTAAACCCCACCCCTCTAATATACCCTATTGTACAGTAGCTAAGCCCCAACAATACCCTATTGTACAGTAGCTAAGCCCCACCCCTCTAATACCCTATTGTACAGTAGCTAAGCCCCACCCCTCTAATATACCCTATTGTACAGTAGCTAAGCCCCACCCCTCTAATACCCTATTGTACAGTAGCTAAGCCCCACCCCTCTAATACCCTATTGTACAGTAGCTAAACCCCACCCCTCTAATATACCCTATTGTACAGTAGCTAAACCCCACCCCTCTAATATACCCTATTGTACAGTAGCTAAGCCCCACCAATACCCTATTGTACAGTAGCTAAGCCCCACCCCTCTAATACCCTATTGTACAGTAGCTAAACCCCACCCCTCTAATATACCCTATTGTACAGTAGCTAAGCCCCACCAATACCCCATTGTACAGTAGCTAAACCCCACCCCTCTAATACCCTATTGTACAGTAGCTAAACCCCACCCCTCTAATATACCCTATTGTACAATAGCTAAACCCCACCCCTCTAATATACCCTATTGTACAGTAGCTAAGCCCCACCCCTCTAATACCCTATTGTACAGTAGCTAAGCCCCACCCCTCTAATATACCCTATTGTACAGTAGCTAAGCCCCACCCCTCTAATATACCCTATTGTACAGTAGCTAAGCCCCACCAATACCCTATTGTACAGTAGCTAACCCCCACCCCTCTAATACCCTATTGTACAGTAGCTAAGCCCCACCCCTCTAATATACCCTATTGTACAGTAGCTAAGCCCCACCCCTCTAATACCCTATTGTACAGTAGCTAAGCCCCACCCCTCTAATACCCTATTGTACAGTAGCTAAACCCCACCCCTCTAATATACCCTATTGTACAGTAGCTAAACCCCACCCCTCTAATATACCCTATTGTACAGTAGCTAAGCCCCACCAATACCCTATTGTACAGTAGCTAAGCCCCACCCCTCTAATACCCTATTGTACAGTAGCTAAACCCCACCCCTCTAATATACCCTATTGTACAGTAGCTAAGCCCCACCAATACCCCATTGTACAGTAGCTAAACCCCACCCCTCTAATACCCTATTGTACAGTAGCTAAACCCCACCCCTCTAATATACCCTATTGTACAATAGCTAAACCCCACCCCTCTAATATACCCTATTGTACAGTAGCTAAGCCCCACCCCTCTAATACCCTATTGTACAGTAGCTAAGCCCCACCCCTCTAATACCCTATTGTACAGTAGCTAAACCCCACCCCTCTAATATACCCTATTGTACAGTAGCTAAGCCCCACCCCTCTAATACCCTATTGTACAGTAGCTAAACCCCACCCCTCTAATATACCCTATTGTACAGTAGCTAAGCCCCACCAATACCCTATTGTACAGTAGCTAAGCCCCACCCCTCTAATACCCTATTGTACAGTAGCTAAGCCCCACCCCACCAATACCCTATTGTACAGTAGCTAAGCCCCACCCCTCTAATACCCTATTGTACAGTAGCTAAACCCCACCCCTCTAATATACCCTATTGTACAGTAGCTAAGCCCCACCCCTCTAATACCCTATTGTACAGTAGCTAAACCCCACCCCTCTAATATACCCTATTGTACAGTAGCTAAGCCCCACCAATACCCCATTGTACAGTAGCTAAACCCCACCCCTCTAATACCCTATTGTACAGTAGCTAAACCCCACCCCTCTAATATACCCTATTGTACAATAGCTAAACCCCACCCCTCTAATATACCCTATTGTACAGTAGCTAAGCCCCACCCCTCTAATACCCTATTGTACAGTAGCTAAGCCCCACCCCTCTAATATACCCTATTGTACAGTAGCTAAGCCCCACCCCTCTAATATACCCTATTGTACAGTAGCTAAGCCCCACCAATACCCTATTGTACAGTAGCTAACCCCCACCCCTCTAATACCCTATTGTACAGTATCTAAGCCCCACCCCTCTAATATACCCTATTGTACAGTAGCTAAGCCCCACCCCTCTAATACCCTATTGTACAGTAGCTAAGCCCCACCCCTCTAATACCCTATTGTACAGTAGCTAAACCCCACCCCTCTAATATACCCTATTGTACAGTAGCTAAACCCCACCCCTCTAATATACCCTATTGTACAGTAGCTAAGCCCCACCAATACTCTATTGTACAGTAGCTAAGCCCCACCCCTCTAATACCCTATTGTACAGTAGCTAAACCCCACCCCTCTAATATACCCTATTGTACAGTAGCTAAGCCCCACCAATACCCCATTGTACAGTAGCTAAACCCCACCCCTCTAATACCCTATTGTACAGTAGCTAAACCCCACCCCTCTAATATACCCTATTGTACAATAGCTAAACCCCACCCCTCTAATATACCCTATTGTACAGTAGCTAAGCCCCACCCCTCTAATACCCTATTGTACAGTAGCTAAGCCCCACCCCTCTAATACCCTATTGTACAGTAGCTAAACCCCACCCCTCTAATATACCCTATTGTACAGTAGCTAAGCCCCACCCCTCTAATACCCTATTGTACAGTAGCTAAACCCCACCCCTCTAATATACCCTATTGTACAGTAGCTAAGCCCCACCAATACCCTATTGTACAGTAGCTAAGCCCCACCCCTCTAATACCCTATTGTACAGTAGCTAAGCCCCACCCCACCAATACCCTATTGTACAGTAGCTAAACCCCACCCCTCTAATATACCCTATTGTACAGTAGCTAAGCCCCACCAATACCCTATTGTACAGTAGCTAAGCCCCACCCCTCTAATACCCTATTGTACAGTAGCTAAGCTCCACCCCTCCCACTCCTCCAAAGATCCAAAATAACTATACTCAACAAAAATATGAAGTCAACATGTAAAGTTTTGTTCCCATGTTTAATGAGCAGAAAATAAAGATCCCAGAAGTGTTTCATACACTCAAAAAGCTGATCTCTCTCAAATCTTGTGCAAAAATGTGTTTACATCCAATATCTTTTTGGCTGCTTTGCTGTCTGAACGCTGTACTCAAATTATAGCATGGTTTGCTTTTTCCGTAAAGCTTTTTTGAAATCTGACACAGCGGTTGCATTAAGGAGAAGTATATCTCTAATTCCATGTATTACACTTGTATTTTCATCAACATTTATGATGAGTATTTCTGTGAATTGATGTGGCTCTCTGCACAATCACCGCCTGTTTTAGAACTACTGAACGTAACGCGCCAACGTAAAATTAGATTTTTTTATATAAATATGCACTTTATCGAACAAAACATACATGTATTGTGTAACATGAAGTCCTATGAGTGTCATCTGATCATCAAAAGGTTCATCAAGGTTCATCAAAGATTAGTGATTCATTTTATCTCTATTTGTGCTTTTTGTGACTCCTCTCTTTGGCTGGAATAATGGCTGTTTTTCTGTGAGTTGGTGGTGACCTAACATAATCGTTTGTGGTGCTTTTGCTGTAAAGCATGTTTTAAATCAGACACTGTGGCTGGATTAACGAGAATTGTATCTTAAAAATGGTGTAAAATACTTGTATGTTTGAGGAATTTTAATTATGAGATTTTTGTTGTTTTGAATTACGCACCCTGCACTTTCACTGGCTGTTGGCGAGGTGGGATGCTACCGTCCTACATATCCCGGAGAGGTTAACTAACCTCCAGACGAGCTTCAATGCCATACAACTCTCCTTCCGTGGCCTCCAACTGCTCTTAAATGCAAGTAAAACCTAGTGCATACTCTTCAACCAATCACTACCAGCACCTGCCCGCCCGTCCAGCATCACAACTCTGGACGGGGTCTGACTTAAAATATGTGGACAACTAGAAATACCTTGGTGTCTGGTTAGACTGTAAAATCTCCTTCCAGACTCACATTAAGCATCTCCAATCCAAAATTAAATCTAGAATCGGCTTCCTATTTCACAACAAAACCTCCCTCACTCATGTCAAACATACCCTAGTAAAACTGACCATCCTACCGATCCTCGACTTCGGCGATGTCATCTATAAAATAGCCTCCAACACTCTACTCAACGATTTGGATGCAGTCTATCACAGTGCCATCTGTTTTGTCACCAAAGCCCCATACATTACCCACCACTGCGACCTGTACACTGTCGTTGGCTGGCCCTCGCTTCATTCTCGTCGCCAAACCCACTGGCTCCAGGTCATCTACAAGTCTTTGCTAGGTAAAGACGGGGGTCTTATCTCAGCTCACTGGTCACCATAGCAGCACCCACCAGTAGCACGTGCTCCAGCAGATATATTCCACTGGTCATCCCCAAAGCCAATTCCTCCTCTGGCCGCCTTTCCTTCCAGTTCTCTGCTGCCAATGACTGGAACAAACTGCAAAAATCAATGAAGCTGACCCATATCTCCATCACTAGCTTTAAGCACCAGCTGTCAGTGCAGCTCACAGATCACTGCACCTGTACATAGCCCATCTGTAAACAGCCCATCCAACTACCTCATCCCCATACTGTATTTATTTATTTATCTTGCTCCTTTGCACCCCAGTGCTTGCACATTAATCTTCTGTACATCTACCATTCCAGTGTCTAATTGCTATATTGTAATTACTTCGCCTATGTATTGCCTTACCTCCCTTATCTTACCTCATTTGCACACACTGTATATAGATTTATATTTTTTCTACTGTATTATTAACTGTATGTTTTGTTTATTCCATGTGTAACTCTGTGTTACTGTATGTGGCGAACTGCTGTGCTTTATCTTGGCCAGGTCGCAGTTGTAAATGAGAACTTGTTCTCAACTAGCCTACCTGGTTAAATAAAGGTGAAATATATATTTTTTTAAATGAATAGACAAGAACAGCTCAAGGACAGAACTACATAATAAAAACAAATGGAACGCATTGCCTACATATCAATAGATACACACAAAACATCTAGGTCAAAAGGGGAGAGGCGTGAGGTGTGGCTTTATCTGTTTTTTGAAACCAGGTTTGCTGTTCATTTGAGCAATATAAGATGGAAGGGTTTTCCATGCAATAATGGCTCTATATGATACTGTACGCTTTCTTGAAATTGTTCTGGATTTGATGGTTGTGAAAAGACCCCTGGTGGCATGTTTGGTGACAGTGTGTGTGTCAGAGCTGTGTGTAAGTTGACTGTGAAAACATTTTGGACATTTTCAACACATTAATGTTTCTTCTAAAAAGAATAAGTGATGCAGTCAGTCTCTCCTCAACTCTTAGCCAAGAGAGACTGGCAGCATAGTATTTATATCAACCCTCTGATTACAATGAGAGCAAAACGTGTCGCTCTGTTCTGGGCTGCAGCTTAACTAGGTCTTTCTTTGCTGCACTTGACCTCTCAACAATAATCAATAAGACAAAAACTAAAGGAGTGTGGTGTCCAAAACGCAGATAGTCTCTTTATTATGACAGACCTCTCCCCATCTCTTTATTATGACAGACCTCTCCCCATCTCTTTATTATGACAGACCTCTCCCCATCTCTTTATTATGACAGACCTCTCCCCATCTCTTTATTATGACAGACCTCTCCCCATCTCTTTATTATGACAGACCTCTCCCCATCTCTTTATTATGACAGACCTCTCCCCATCTCTTTATTACAGACAGACCTCTCCCCATCTCTTTATTATGACAGACCTCTCCCCATCTCTTTATTATGACAGACCTCTCCCCATCTCTTTATTACAGACAGACCTCTCCCCATCTCTTTATTACAGACAGACCTCTCCCCATCTCTTTATTAGACAGACCTCTTCCCATCTCTTTATTAGACAGACCTCTCCCCATCTCTTTATTAGACAGACCTCTCCCCATCTCTTTATTACAGACAGACCTCTCCCCATCTCTTTATTATGACAGACCTCTCCCCATCTCTTTATTATGACAGACCTCTCCCCATCTCTTTATTATGACAGACCTCTCCCCATCTCTTTATTATGACAGACCTCTCCCCATCTCTTTATTATGACAGACCTCTCCCCATCTCTTTATTATGACAGACCTCTCCCCATCTCTATATTATGACAGACCTCTCCCCATCTCTTTATTATGGACAGACCTCTCCCCATCTCTTTATTATGACAGACCTCTCCCCATCTCTTTATTATGGACAGACCTCTCCCCATCTCTTTATTATGACAGACCTCTCCCCATCTCTTTATTATGACAGACCTCTCCCCATCTCTTTATTATGACAGACCTCTCCCCATCTCTTTATTATGACAGACCTCTCCCCATCTCTTTATTATGACAGACCTCTCCCCATCTCTTTATTATGACAGACCTCTCCCCATCTCTTTATTATGACAGACCTCTCCCCATCTCTTTATTACAGACAGACCTCTCCCCATCTCTTTATTATGACAGACCTCTCCCCATCTCTTTATTATGATAGACCTCTCCCCATCTCTTTATTATGACAGACCTCTCCCCATCTCTTTATTATGGACAGACCTCTCCCCATCTCTTTATTATGACAGACCTCTCCCCATCTCTTTATTATGGACAGACCTCTCCCCATCTCTTTATTATGACAGACCTCTCCCCATCTCTTTATTATGACAGACCTCTCCCCATCTCTTTATTATGACAGACCTCTCCCCATCTCTTTATTATGACAGACCTCTCCCCATCTCTTTATTATGACAGACCTCTCCCCATCTCTTTATTATGACAGACCTCTCCCCATCTCTTTATTATGACAGACCTCTCCCCATCTCTTTATTACAGACAGACCTCTCCCCATCTCTTTATTATGACAGACCTCTCCCCATCTCTTTATTATGATAGACCTCTCCCCATCTCTTTATTATGACAGACCTCTCCCCATCTCTTTATTACAGACAGACCTCTCCCCATCTCTTTATTATGACAGACCTCTCCCCATCTCTTTATTATGACAGACCTCTCCCCATCTCTTTATTATGACAGACCTCTCTCCATCTCTTTATTACAGACAGACCTCTCCCCATCTCTTTATTATGGACAGACCTCTCCCCATCTCTTTATTATGGACAGACCTCTCCCCATCTCTTTATTATGACAGACCTCTCCCCATCTCTTTATTACAGACAGACCTCTCCCCATCTCTTTATTATGACAGACCTCTCCCCATCTCTTTATTATAGACAGACCTCTCCCCATCTCTTTATTATGACAGACCTCTCCCCATCTCTTTATTACAGACAGACCTCTCCCCATCTCTTTATTATGACAGACCTCTCCCCATCTCTTTATTATGATAGACCTCTCCCCATCTCTTTATTATGACAGACCTCTCCCCATCTCTTTATTACAGACAGACCTCTCCCCATCTCTTTATTATGACAGACCTCTCCCCATCTCTTTATAATAGACAGACCTCTCCCCATCTCTTTATTATGACAGACCTCTCCCCATCTCTTTATTACAGACAGACCTCTCCCCATCTCTTTATTACAGACAGACCTCTCCCCATCTCTTTATTATGACAGACCTCTCCCCATCTCTTTATTATGGACAGACCTCTCCCCATCTCTTTATTATGACAGACCTCTCCCCATCTCTTTATGACAGACCTCTCCCCATCTCTTTATTATGACAGACCTCTCCCCATCTCTTTAATATGGACAGACCTCTCCCCATCTCTTTATTATGACAGACCTCTCCCCATCTCTTTATTATGGACAGACCTCTCCCCATCTCTTTATTATGACAGACCTCTCCCCATCTCTTTATTACAGACAGACCTCTCCCCATCTCTTTATTATGACAGACCTCTCCCCATCTCTTTATTATGGACAGACCTCTCCCCGTCTCTTTATTATGACAGACCTCTCCCCATCTCTTTATTATGACAGACCTCTCCCCATCTCTTTATTATGACAGACCTCTCCCCATCTCTTTATTATGACAGACCTCTCCCCATCTCTTTATTATGACAGACCTCTCCCCATCTCTTTATTATGACAGACCTCTCCCCATCTCTTTATTACAGACAGACCTCACCCCATCTCTTTATTATGACAGACCTCTCCCCATCTCTTTATTATGACAGACCTCTCCCCATCTCTTTATTATGACAGACCTCTCCCCATCTCTTTATTACAGACAGACCTCTCCCCATCTCTTTATTATGACAGACCTCTCCCCATCTCTTTATTATGACAGACCTCTCCCCATCTCTTTATTATGACAGACCTCTCCCCATCTCTTTATTATGACAGACCTCTCCCCATCTCTTTAATATGGACAGACCTCTCCCCATCTCTTTATTATGACAGACCTCTCCCCATCTCTTTATTATGACAGACCTCTCCCCATCTCTTTATTATGACAGACCTCTCGCCATCTCTTTATTATGACAGACCTCTCCCCGTCTCTTTATTATGACAGACCTCTCCCCATCTCTTTATTATTAAAGACCTCTCCCCATCTCTTCATTACAGACAGACCTCTCCCCATCTCTTTATTATGACAGACCTCTCCCCATCTCTTTATTATGACAGACCTCTCCCCATCTCTTTATTATGACAGACCTCTCCCCATCTCTTTATTATGACAGACCTCTCCCCATCTCTTTATTATGACAGACCTCTCCCCATCTCTTTATTATGACAGACCTCTCCCCATCTCTTTATTATGACAGACCTCTCCCCATCTCTTTATTATGACAGACCTCTCCCCATCTCTTTATTATGACAGACCTCTCCCCATCTCTTTATTATGACAGACCTCTCCCCATCTCTTTATTATGACAGACCTCTCCCCATCTCTTTATTATGACAGACCTCTCCCCATCTCTTTATTATGACAGACCTCTCCCCATCTCTTTATTATGACAGACCTCTCCCCATCTCTTTATTAGACAGACCTCTCCCCATCTCTTTATTATGACAGACCTCTCCCCATCTCTTTATTATGACAGACCTCTCCCCATCTCTTTATTATGACAGACCTCTCCCCATCTCTTTATTATGACAGACCTCTCCCCATCTCTTTATTATGACAGACCTCTCCCCATCTCTTTATTATGACAGACCTCTACCCATCTCTTTATTATGACAGACCTCTCCCCATCTCTTTATTATGACAGACCTCTCCCCATCTCTTTATTATGACAGACCTCTCCCAATCTCTTTATTATGACAGACCTCTCCCCATCTCTTTATTATGACAGACCTCTCCCCATCTCTTTATTATGACAGACCTCTCCACATCTCTTTATTATGACAGACCTCTCCACATCTCTTCATTACAGACAGACCTCTCCCCATCTCTTTATTATGACAGACCTCTCCCCATCTCTTTATTATGACAGACCTCTCCCCATCTCTTTATTATGACAGACCTCTCCCCATCTCTTTATTATGACAGACCTCTCCCCATCTCTTTATTATGACAGACCTCTCCACATCTCTTTATTATGACAGACCTCTCCACATCTCTTCATTACAGACAGACCTCTCCCCATCTCTTTATTATGACAGACCTCTCCCCATCTCTTTATTACAGACAGACCTCTCCCCATCTCTTTATTATGACAGACCTCTCCCCATCTCTTTATTATGACAGACCTCTCCCCATCTCTTTATTATGACAGACCTCTCCCCATCTCTTTATTATGACAGACCTCTCCCCATCTCTTTATTATGACAGACCTCTCCCCATCTCTTTATTATGACAGACCTCTCCCCATCTCTTTATTATGACAGACCTCTCCCCATCTCTTTATTACAGACAGACCTCTCCCCATCTCTTTATTATGACAGACCTCTCCCCATCTCTTTATTATGACAGACCTCTCCCCATCTCTTTATTACAGACAGACCTCTCCCCATCTCTTTATTATGACAGACCTCTCCCCATCTCTTTATTATGATAGACCTCTCCCCATCTCTTTATTATGACAGACCTCTCCCCATCTCTTTATTACAGACAGACCTCTCCCCATCTCTTTATTATGACAGACCTCTCCCCATCTCTTTATTATGACAGACCTCTCCCCATCTCTTTATTATGACAGACCTCTCTCCATCTCTTTATTACAGACAGACCTCTCCCCATCTCTTTATTATGGACAGACCTCTCCCCATCTCTTTATTATGGACAGACCTCTCCCCATCTCTTTATTATGACAGACCTCTCCCCATCTCTTTATTACAGACAGACCTCTCCCCATCTCTTTATTATGACAGACCTCTCCCCATCTCTTTATTATAGACAGACCTCTCCCCATCTCTTTATTATGACAGACCTCTCCCCATCACTTTATTACAGACAGACCTCTCCCCATCTCTTTATTATGACAGACCTCTCCCCATCTCTTTATTATGATAGACCTCTCCCCATCTCTTTATTATGACAGACCTCTCCCCATCTCTTTATTACAGACAGACCTCTCCCCATCTCTTTATTATGACAGACCTCTCCCCATCTCTTTATAATAGACAGACCTCTCCCCATCTCTTTATTATGACAGACCTCTCCCCATCTCTTTATTACAGACAGACCTCTCCCCATCTCTTTATTACAGACAGACCTCTCCCCATCTCTTTATTATGACAGACCTCTCCCCATCTCTTTATTATGGACAGACCTCTCCCCATCTCTTTATTATGACAGACCTCTCCCCATCTCTTTATGACAGACCTCTCCCCATCTCTTTATTATGACAGACCTCTCCCCATCTCTTTAATATGGACAGACCTCTCCCCATCTCTTTATTATGACAGACCTCTCCCCATCTCTTTATTATGGACAGACCTCTCCCCATCTCTTTATTATGACAGACCTCTCCCCATCTCTTTATTACAGACAGACCTCTCCCCATCTCTTTATTATGACAGACCTCTCCCCATCTCTTTATTATGGACAGACCTCTCCCCGTCTCTTTATTATGACAGACCTCTCCCCATCTCTTTATTATGACAGACCTCTCCCCATCTCTTTATTATGACAGACCTCTCCCCATCTCTTTATTATGACAGACCTCTCCCCATCTCTTTATTATGACAGACCTCTCCCCATCTCTTTATTATGACAGACCTCTCCCCATCTCTTTATTACAGACAGACCTCACCCCATCTCTTTATTATGACAGACCTCTCCCCATCTCTTTATTATGACAGACCTCTCCCCATCTCTTTATTATGACAGACCTCTCCCCATCTCTTTATTACAGACAGACCTCTCCCCATCTCTTTATTATGACAGACCTCTCCCCATCTCTTTATTATGACAGACCTCTCCCCATCTCTTTATTATGACAGACCTCTCCCCATCTCTTTATTATGACAGACCTCTCCCCATCTCTTTAATATGGACAGACCTCTCCCCATCTCTTTATTATGACAGACCTCTCCCCATCTCTTTATTATGACAGACCTCTCCCCATCTCTTTATTATGACAGACCTCTCGCCATCTCTTTATTATGACAGACCTCTCCCCGTCTCTTTATTATGACAGACCTCTCCCCATCTCTTTATTATTAAAGACCTCTCCCCATCTCTTCATTACAGACAGACCTCTCCCCATCTCTTTATTATGACAGACCTCTCCCCATCTCTTTATTATGACAGACCTCTCCCCATCTCTTTATTATGACAGACCTCTCCCCATCTCTTTATTATGACAGACCTCTCCCCATCTCTTTATTATGACAGACCTCTCCCCATCTCTTTATTATGACAGACCTCTCCCCATCTCTTTATTATGACAGACCTCTCCCCATCTCTTTATTATGACAGACCTCTCCCCATCTCTTTATTATGACAGACCTCTCCCCATCTCTTCATTACAGACAGACCTCTCCCCATCTCTTTATTATGACAGACCTCTCCCCATCTCTTTATTATGACAGACCTCTCCCCATCTCTTTATTATGACAGACCTCTCCCCATCTCTTTATTATGACAGACCTCTCCCCATCTCTTTATTATGACAGACCTCTCCCCATCTCTTTATTATGACAGACCTCTCCCCATCTCTTTATTATGACAGACCTCTCCCCATCTCTTTATTATGACAGACCTCTCCCCATCTCTTTATTATGACAGACCTCTCCCCATCTCTTTATTAGACAGACCTCTCCCCATCTCTTTATTATGACAGACCTCTCCCCATCTCTTTATTATGACAGACCTCTCCCCATCTCTTTATTATGACAGACCTCTCCCCATCTCTTTATTATGACAGACCTCTCCCCATCTCTTTATTATGACAGACCTCTCCCCATCTCTTTATTATGACAGACCTCTACCCATCTCTTTATTATGACAGACCTCTCCCCATCTCTTTATTATGACAGACCTCTCCCCATCTCTTTATTATGACAGACCTCTCCCAATCTCTTTATTATGACAGACCTCTCCCCATCTCTTTATTATGACAGACCTCTCCCCATCTCTTTATTATGACAGACCTCTCCACATCTCTTTATTATGACAGACCTCTCCACATCTCTTCATTACAGACAGACCTCTCCCCATCTCTTTATTATGACAGACCTCTCCCCATCTCTTTATTATGACAGACCTCTCCCCATCTCTTTATTATGACAGACCTCTCCCCATCTCTTTATTATGACAGACCTCTCCCCATCTCTTTATTATGACAGACCTCTCCACATCTCTTTATTATGACAGACCTCTCCACATCTCTTCATTACAGACAGACCTCTCCCCATCTCTTTATTATGACAGACCTCTCCCCATCTCTTTATTACAGACAGACCTCTCCCCATCTCTTTATTATGACAGACCTCTCCCCATCTCTTTATTATGACAGACCTCTCCCCATCTCTTTATTATGACAGACCTCTCCCCATCTCTTTATTATGACAGACCTCTCCCCATCTCTTTATTATGACAGACCTCTCCCCATCTCTTTATTATGACAGACCTCTCCCCATCTCTTTATTACAGACAGACCTCTCCCCATCTCTTTATTATGACAGACCTCTCCCCATCTCTTTATTACAGACAGACCTCTCCCCATCTCTTTATTATGACAGACCTCTCCCCATCTCTTTATTACAGACAGACCTCTCCCCATCTCTTTATTATGACAGACCTCTCCCCATCTCGTTATTATGACAGACCTCTCCCCATCTCTTTATTATGACAGACCTCTCCCCATCTCTTTATTATGACAGACCTCTCCCCATCTCTTCATTACAGACAGACCTCTCCCCATCTCTTTATTATGACAGACCTCTCCCCATCTCTTTATTATGACAGACCTCTCCCCATCTCTTTATTATGACAGACCTCTCCCCATCTCTTTATTATGACAGACCTCTCCCCATCTCTTTATTATGACAGACCTCTCCCCATCTCTTTATTATGACAGACCTCTCCCCATCTCTTTATTATGACAGACCTCTCCCGATCTCTTTATTATGACAGAACTCTCCCCATCTCTTCATTACAGACAGACCTCTCCCCATCTCTTTATTATGACAGACCTCTCCCCATCTCTTTACTATGACAGACCTCTCCCCATCTCTTTATTATGACAGACCTCTCCCCATCTCTTCATTACAGACAGACCTCTCCCCATCTCTTTATTATGACAGACCTCTCCCCATCTCTTTATTATGACAGACCTCTCCCCATCTCTTTATTATGACAGACCTCTCCCCATCTCTTTATTATGACAGACCTCTCCCCATCTCTTTATTATGACAGACCTCTCCCCATCTCTTTATTATGACAGACCTCTCCCCATCTCTTTATTACAGACAGACCTCTCCCCATCTCTTTATTATGACAGACCTCTCCCCATCTCTTTATTATGACAGACCTCTCCCCATCTCTTTATTATGACAGACCTCTCTCCATCTCTTTATTACAGACAGACCTCTCCCCATCTCTTTATTATGACAGACCTCTCCCCATCTCTTTATTACAGACAGACCTCTCCCCATCTCTTTATTATGACAGACCTCTCCCCATCTCTTTATTATGACAGACCTCTCCCCATCTCTTTATTATGACAGACCTCTCCCCATCTCTTTATTATGACAGACCTCTCCCCATCTCTTTATTATGACAGACCTCTCCCCATATCTTTATTATGACAGACCTCTCCCCATCTTTTTATTATGACAGACCTCTCCCCATCTCTTTATTATGACAGACCTCTCCCCATCTCTTCATTACAGACAGACCTCTCCCCATCTCTTTATTATGACAGACCTCTCCCCAACTCTTTATTATGACAGACCTCTCCCCATCTCTTTATTATGACAGACCTCTCCCCATCTCTTTATTACAGACAGACCTCTCCCCATCTCTTCATTACAGACAGACCTCTCCCCATCTCTTTATTATGACAGACCTCTCCCCATCTCTTTATTACAGACAGACCTCTCCCCATCTCTTTATTATGACAGACCTCTCCCCATCTCTTTATTATGACAGACCTCTCCCCATCTCTTTATTATGACAGACCTCTCCCCATCTCTTTATTATGACAGACCTCTCCCCATCTCTTTATTATGACAGACCTCTCCCCATCTCTTCATTACAGACAGACCTCTCCCCATCTCTTTATTATGACAGACCTCTCCCCATCTCTTTATTATGACAGACCTCTCCCCATCTCTTTATTATTACAGACCTCTCCCCATCTCTTTATTATGACAGACCTCTCCCCATCTCTTTATTATGACAGACCTCTCCCCATCTCTTTATTATGACAGACCTCTCCCCATCTCGTTATTATGACAGACCTCTCCCCATCTCTTTATTATGACAGACCTCTCCCCATCTCTTTATTATAGACAGACCTCTCCCCATCTCTTTATTATAGACAGACCTCTCCCCATCTCTTTATTATGACAGACCTCTCCCCATCTTTTACAACCATTGAATCTACAGTCTAAGGTAACACCAAGTAATTTAGTCTCCTCAACTTGTTCAACAGAAAACACCATTCCAGATTCAGAACATAGGGTATGATTTGTATCAAATGCAATGCTCTTAGTTTTAGAGATGTTCAGGACGTTGTTCAGGACCAGTTTATTACTGGCCACCCTTTCTGAAGCTGACTGCAAGTCATTGTTAAGGGTTTCAATGACTTCATTAGTGCATGTGTCTGCAACTACAGCTATCGTTCAAAAGTATGGGGTCACTTAGAAATGTCCTTTTTTGTCCATTAAAATAACATCAAATTCATCAGAAATACAGTGTAGACATTGTTAATGTTGTCAATGACTATTGTAGCTGGAAACGGCAGATTTTTATGGAATATTTCAGCAACCATCACTCCTGTGTTCCAATGGCACGTTGTGTTAGCTAATCCAAGTTTATAATTTTAAAATGCTAATTGATCATTAGAAAACCCTTTTGCAATTATGTTAGCACAGCTGAAAACGGTTGTGCTGATTAAAGAAACAATAAAACTGGCCTTCTTTAGACTAGTTGAGTATCTGGAGCATCAGCATTTGTGGGTTCGATTACAGGCTCAAAATGGCCAGAAACAAAGGACTTTCTTCTGAAACTCGTCAGTCTATTCTTGTTTTGAGAAACGGTGGCTATTCCATGCAAGAAGTAGCCAAGAAACTGAAGATCTTGCACAACGCTGTGCACTACTCCCTTCACAGAACAGTGCAAACTGGCTCTAACCAGAATAGAAAGAGGAGTGGGAGGCCCCGGTGCACAACTGAGCAAGAGGACAAGTATATTAGAGTGTCTAGTTTGAGAAGGCCAGCATCCCGGAGTCGCTTCTTCACTGTTGACGTTGAGACTGATGTTTTGCGGGTACTATTTAATGAAGCTGACAGTTGAGGACTTATGAGGTTTCTGTTTCTCAAACTAGACAGTTATACGTCTGCAACTTTTGGACACCATCGGAATTACAACCAGAGTGATGATTTGAGACCTTTCCTTTGCAACGATGGTGGCAGAAAAAAAACAGTTGGTTTTGTCTTTGTATTTTTTTCTACCAGATCTATTGTGTTATATTCTCCTACATTGAATTCACATTTCCACAAACTTCAGTGTTTCCTTTTAAATGGTACCAAGAATAAGCATATCTTTGCTTCAGGGCCTGAGCTAAAGGCAGTTAGATTTGGATATGTCATTTTAGATGAAAATTGAAGAAAAAAAAGGGCTGTCCCTGGCCAATCTTCGGTAAAGCCCAGCTCTGTGGAGTGTACGGCTTAAAGTGGTCCTATGGACAGATACTCCAATCTTCGGTAAAGCCCAGCTCTGTGGAGTGTACGGCTTAAAGTGGTCCTATGGACAGATACTCCAATCTTCGGTAAAGCCCTGCTCTGTGGAGTGTACGGCTTAAAGTGGTCCTATGGACAGATACTTCAATCTTCGCTGTGGAGCTTTGCAGCTTCTTCAGGGTTATCTTTGGTCTCTTTGTTGCCTCTCTGATTAAATGCCCTCCTTGCCTGGTCCGTGAGTTTTGGTGCATGGCCCTCTCTTGGCAGGTTTGTTGTTGGTTTGTTGTTGTGCCATATTCTTTCAATTCTTTTTATAATGTATTTAATGGTGCTCCGTGGGATGTTCAAAGTTTCTGATCTTTTTTATAACCTAACCCTGATCTGTACTTCTCCACAGCTTTGTCCCTGACTTGCTTGGAGAGCTCCTTGGTCTTCATGGTGCCGCTTGCTTGGTGCTGCCCCTTGCTTAGTGGTGTTGCAGACTCTGTGGCCTTTCAGAACAGGTGTATATATACTGAGATCATGTGGCAGATCATGTGACACTTAAATGTTTGCAATCTAACTAATTATGTGACTTCTGAAGGTAATTGGTTGCACCAGTTCTTATTTAGGGGCTTCATAGCTCAGGGGGTGAATACACACTCACCACTTTTCTCTTTTTTATTTTTTATTTATTTTTTCAAACAAGTTATTTTTTTCATTTCACTTCACCAGTTTGGACTATTTTGTGTCCATTACATGAAATCCAAATAAAAATCTATTTAAATATCAGGATGTAATTCAACAAAATAGGAAAAATGCCAAGGGGGATGAATACTTTTGCAAGGCACTGTAAGTTTGCCCACTTTGTCAATGAAGTAATCATTCAAATAGTTGTCAACATCAAATGGTTGTGTGATAAATAAGCCATCTGATTCAATGAAAGACGGAGTTGAATGTCTTTCTGCCCATAAATTCATTTAAAATACGCCAAAGTGTTTCTCCATCATTCTTAATATCATTGATCTTGGCTTCATAATACAGTTTCTTCTTCTTCTTGAGTTTAGTCACATCATTGTTCAGTTCGCAGTAAGTCAGCCAGTCAGATGTGCAGTAAGTCAGCCAGTCAGATGTGCAGTAAGTCAGCCAGTCAGATGTGCAGTAAGTCAGCCAGTCAGATGTGCAGTAAGTCAGCCAGTCAGATGTGCAGTAAGTCAGCCAGTCAGATGTGCAGTAAGTCAGCCAGTCAGATGTGCAGTAAGTCAGCCAGACAGATGTGCTGTAAGTCAGCCAGTCAGATGTGCAGTAAGTCAGCCAGTCAGATGTGCAGTAAGTCAGCCAGTCAGATGTGCAGTAAGTCAGCCAGACAGATGTGCAGTAAGTCAGCCAGTCAGATGTGCAGTAAGTCAGCCAGTCAGATGTGCAGTAAGTCAGCCAGTCAGATGTGCAGTAAGTTAGCCAGTCAGATGTGCAGTAAGTCAGCCAGTCAGATGTGAAGTAAGTCAGCCAGTCAGATGTGCAGTAAGTCAGCCAGTCAGATGTGCAGTAAGTCAGCCAGTCAGATGTGCAGCCAGTCAGATGTGCAGTAAGTCAGCCAGTCAGATGTGCAGTAAGTCAGCCAGTCAGATGTGCAGTAAGTCAGCCAGTCAGATGTGCAGCCGGACTTACTAGCCACTCCGTTTGCCCCATCTCTTTCAACCAGACAGTTTTTACATTCCTCATCAATCCATGGAGCATTAACAGTTCAACAGTCAATTTCTTAATAACAGGTGCATGTTTATCAATAATTGGAAGAAGCAATTTCATAAATTCATCAAGTGCAGCGTCTGGATGCTCCTCATTAATCACATCAGACCAACAAATATTTTTAACATCATCCACATAAGAGTCACAGCTAAATGTTTTGTATGATCTCTTCCATGATTAAGATGGCGCTGGAGGGGAGGACTGCCATCTTATCTGCTCTTAACCAAACATGCTATTTTGTTTGTTTTTTTTCACATTGTTTGTAACTTGTTTTGTACATAATGTTGCTGCTACTGCTGCTCCTTAATTATTTGTTATTCTTATCTCTTACTTTAAAAGACAGCAACTGCATTGTTGTTAAGGGCTTGTAAGTAAGCATTTCACTGTAAGGTTGTGATCGGCGCATGTGACAAAAACAATTCGATTTTATTTTATACTATTTTAGGCCAAGCTTTTGGAACTTTGTCTTTCCTGGATATAGCCACTATATTGTGATCACTGCATCAAATGGGTACTGAACAAAGTTCTCCAGTATTAGAAAAAATGTGATTGTAAACACCCTGGTAGGTTGATTAATAATCTGAACCAGATTACAGGCACTGGTAACAGTGAGAAGCTTCCTCTAGAGCAGACAGTTTAATGAATACTAGTCAATATTCAGGTTCCCAAGAAAGTAGACCTTTCTGTTTAGATTGCATACACTATCACGTATTTCACACATATTATGTAGATACTGACTGTTTGCACTTGGTGGCCTATAGCAACACAAAAAAGAATAGGCAGGTGAACCTGCAACCACGACACTTCAATAACACTTGACATAAGATATTCTCTAAGCATCACAGGGATATGGCTCTGAATATATACAACACCTCCCCTATAAACATTACAGGTGATATGGCTCTGAATATATACAACACCTCCCCTATAAACATTACAGGGATATGGCTCTGACTATATACAGCAACACCTCCCCTATAAACATTACAGGGATATGGCTCTGACTATATACAGCATCACCTCCCCTATAAACATTACAGGGATATGACTCTGAATATACACAACACCTCCCCTATAAACATTACAGGGATATGGCTCTGACTATATACAACACCTCCCCTATAAACATTACAGGTGATATGGCTCTGACTATATACAGCAACACCTCCCCTATAAACGTTACAGGGATATGACTCTGACTATATACAGCAACACCTCCCCTATAAACATTACAGGGATATGGCTCTGAATATATACAACACCTCCCCTATAAACATTACAGGGATATGACTCTGAATATATACAACAACACCTCCCTATAAACATTACAGGGATATGGCTCTGACTATATACAACACCTCCCCTATAAACATTACAGGGATATGGCTCTGACTATATACAGCAACACCTCCCCTATAAACATTACAGGGATATGGCTCTGAATATATACAACACCTTCCCTATAAACATTACAGGGATATGACTCTGAATATACACAACACCTCCCCTATAAACATTACAGGGATATGACTCTGAATATATACAGCAACACCTCCCCTATAAACATTACAGGGATATGGCTCTGACTATATACAGCAACACCTCCCCTATAAACATTACAGGAATATGACTGAATATATACAGTAACACCTCCCCTATAAACATTACAGGGATATGGCTCTGAATATACAGCAACACCTCCCCTATAAACATTACAGGGATATGACTGAATATATACAGTAACACCTCCCCTATAAACATTACATGGATATGGCTCTGAATATATACAGCACCTCCCCTATAAACATTACAGGGATATGACTCTGACTATGTACAGCAACACCTCTCCTATAAACATTACAGGGATATGACTCTGACGATATACAGCAACACCTCCCCTATAAACATTACAGGGATATGGCTCTGACTATATACAGCAACACCTCCCCTATAAACATTACAGGGATATTGACTCTGACTATATACAGCAACACCTCCCTATAAACATTACAGGGATATGGCTCTGAATATATACAACACCTCCCCTATAAACATTACAGGGATATGGCTCTGACTATATACAGCAACACCTCCCCTATAAACATTACAGGGATATGGCTCTGAATATATACAGCAACACCTCCCCTATAAACATTACAGGGATATGACTCTGACTATATACAGCAACACCTCCCCTATAAACATTACAGGGATATGGCTCTGACTATATACAACACCTCTCCTATAAACATTACAGGGATATGACTCCGACTATATACATCAACACCTCTCCTATAAACATTACAGGGATATGACTCCGACTATATACATCAACACCTCTCCTATAAACATTACAGGGATATGGCTCTGACTATATACAGCAACACCTCCCCTATAAACATTACAGGGATATGACTCTGACTATATACAGCAACACATCTCCTATAAACATTACAGGGATATGACTCTGACTATATACAGCAACACCTCCCCTATAAACATTACAGGGATATGACTCTGACTATATACAGCAACACCTCCCCTATAAACATTACAGGGATATGACTCTGACTATATACAGCAACACCTCCCCTATAAACATTACAGGGATATGACTCTGACTATATACAGCAACACCTCTCCTATAAACATTACAGGGATATGACTCTGACTATATACAGCAACACCTCCCCTATAAACATTACAGGGATATGACTCAGACTATATACAGCAACACCTCCCCTATAAACATTACAGGGATATGGCTTTGAATATACAGCAACACCTCCCCTATAAACATTACAGGGATATGGCTCTGAATATACAGCAACACCTCCCCTATAAACATTACAGGGATATGACTGAATATATACAGTAACACCTCCCCTATAGACATTACAGGGATATGACTGAATATATACAGTAACACCTCCCCCATAAACATTACAGAGATATGGCTCTGAATATACAGCAACACCTCCCCTATAAACATTACAGGGATATGGCTCTGACTATATACAGCAACACCTCCCCTATAAACATTACAGGGATATGACTGACTATATACAGCAACACCTCCCCTATAAACATTACAGGGATATGACTGTGAATATATACAGCAACACCTCCCCTATAAACATTACAGGGATATGACTCTGAATATATACAGCACCTCCCCTATAAACATTACAGGGACATGGCTCTGAATATATACAACACCTCCCCTATAAACATTACAGGGATATGGCTCTGAATATATACAACACCTCCCCTATAAACATTACAGGGATATGGCTCTGAATATATACAGCACCTCCCCTATAAACATTACAGGGACATGGCTCTGAATATATACAACACCTCCCCTATAAACATTACAGGGATATGGCTCTGAATATATACAACACCTCCCCTATAAACATTACAGGGATATGACTCTGAATATATACACCACCTCCCCTATAAACATTACAGGGATATGACTATGACTATATACAGCAACACCTCCCCTATAAACATTACAGGGATATGGCTCTGAATATATACAACACCTCCCCTATAAACATTACAGGGATATGGCTCTGAATATATACAGCACCTCCCCTATAAACATTACAGGGACATGGCTCTGAATATATACAACACCTCCCCTATAAACATTACAGGGATATGGCTCTGACTATATACACCACCTCCCCTATAAACATTACAGGGATATGGCTCTGAATATATACAACACCTCCCCTATAAACATTACAGGGATATGACTCTGAATATATACAACACCTCCCCTATAAACATTACAGGGATATGACTCTGAATATATACACCACCTCCCCTATAAACATTACAGGGATATGGCTCTGAATATACAGCAACACCTCCTCCATAAGCATTCCTGTCTCTTCTATAGATGTTATATCCTTGTATTTCTACTGCTGTATTATCAAATTAATTATCTAAGTGAGTCTCAGAAATGGCTAATATATGAATGTTATCTGATGTTAGGAAGTTATTGAATTCTTGAACCTTATTTCTAAGGCTTCATATATTAATATGGGTTATTTTCAGCCCTTTCCTGGGTAGCTTGTCAGAGATAAACATAATTCTGAAAAGAGCGAACAAAGCAAAAGTAAAATAAACGTGCAACAGTCCATCAATCAGTTGGTGTGTGCTGCGGGTTTAAAGGTACGAACCCATTGGCTCTTTCATCCCTTCCAGGCTTCTGGGAGGGGGGGGACAATGAACCTGTCCTAGGGAGGGTGGACAATGAGCCTGTCATAGTGGATGTAAGCAATGTCCCCACGCGCTCTGGCTGCTTTCATGGCTGGGATCAGTTCTTTCCTCTTCTTGCACACAGCTTCAGGATAGTCCTCGTTGAGGAAGATATAAATCGAATCAAATCTAATTTTATTTGTCACATACACATGGTTAGCAGATGTTAATGCGAGTGTAGCGAAATGCTTGTGCTTCTAGTTCCGACAGTGCAGTAATAAGCAACGAGTAATCTAACTGAACAATTCCAAAACTACTACCTTATACACACAAGTGTAAAGAAATTAAGAATATGTACATAAAGATATATGAATGGGTGACGGTAATGAACGGCATAGGCAAGATGCAGTAGATGGTATCGAGTACAGTATATACATATGAGATGAGTAATGTAGGGTATGTAAACATTATATTAAGTGGCATTGTTTAAAGTGGCTAGTAATACATTTTTACATCAAAGTGGCTGGAGTTGAGTCAGTATGTTGGCCGCAGCCACTCAATGTTAGTGGTGGCTGTTTAACAGTCTGATAGCCTTGAGATAGAAACTGTTTTTCAGTCTCTCGGTCCCAGCTTTGATGCACCTGTACTGACCTCGCCTTCTGGATGATAGCGGGGTGAACAGGCAGTGGCTCGGGTGGTTGTTGTCCTTGATGATCTTTATGGCCTTCCTGTAACATCAGGTGGTGTAGGTGTCCTGGAGGGCAGGTAGTTTGCCCCCGGTGATGCGTTGTGCAGACCTCACTACCCTCTGGAGAGCCTTACGGTTGTGGGCGGAGCAGTTGCCGTACCAGGCGGTGATACAGCCCGACAGGATGCTCTCAATTGTGCATCTGTAAAGGTTTGTGAGTACTTTTGGTGACAAGCCGAATTTCTTCAGCCTCCTGAGGTTGAAGAGGCGCTGCTGCGCCTTCTTCACCACGCTGTCTGTGTGGGTGGACCAGTTCTGTTGTCCGTGATGTGTACGCCGAGGAACTTAAAACTTACTACCCTCTCTTCTACTGTCCCGTCGATGTGGATAGGGGGGTGCTCCCTCTTTTGTTTCCTGAAGTCCACAATCATCTCCTTTGTTTTGTTGAAGTTGAGTGTGAGGTTATTTTCCTGACACCACACTCCAAGGGCCCTCACCTCCTCCCTGTAGGCCATCTCGTCGTTGTTGGTAATCAAGCCTACCACTGTTGTGCCGTCTGCAAACTTGATGATTGAGTTGGAGGCGTGCATGGCCACGCAGTGGGTGAACAAGGAGTACAGGAGAGGGCTCAGAACGCACCCTTGTGGAGCCCCAGTGTTGAGGATCAGCGGGGTGGAGATGTTGTTACCTACCCTCACCACCTGGGGGCGGCCCGTCAGGAAGTCCAGTACCCATGTTGCACAGGGCGGGGTCGAGACCCAGGGTCTCAAGCTTGATGACGGGTACTATGGTGTTAAATGCTGAGCTGTAGTCGATGAACAGCATTCTTACATAGGTATTCCTCTTGTCCAGATGGGATAGGGCAGTGTGCATTGTGATTGCGTCGCCTGTGGACGTATTGGGGTGGTAAGCAAATTGTAGTGAGTCTAAGGTGTCAGGTAGGGTAGAGGTGATATGGTTCTTGACTAGTCTCTCAAAGCACTTCATGATGACGGAAGTGAGTGCTATGGGGCGGTAGTCGTTTAGCTCAGTTACCTTAGCTTTCTTGGGAACAGGAACAATGGTGTCCCTCTTGAAGAATGTGGGAACAGCAGACTGAGATAAGGATTGATTGAATATGTCCGTGAACATACCAGCCAGCTGGTCTGCGCATGCTCTGAGGACGCGGCTAGGGATGCCGTCTGGTCCTGCAGCCTTGCGAGGGTGAACACGTTTAAATGTTTTACTCACGTCGGCTGCAGTGAAGGAGAGTCTGCATGTTTTGTTAGCGGGCCGTGTCAGTGGCACTGTATTGTCCTCAATGCAAGCAAAGAAGTTGTTTAGTCTGTCTGGGAGCAAGACATCCTGGTCCGTGACAGGGCTGGTTTTCTTTTTGTAATCCGTGATTGACTGTAGACCCTGCAACATACCTCTTGTGTCTGAGCCATTGAATTGCGACTCTACTTTGTCTCTATACTGACGGCTTAGATTGTTTGATTGCCTTGCGGAGGGAATAGCTACACTGTTTGTAATCGGTTATGTTTCCGGTCACCTTGCCCGGGTTTAAAGCAGTGGTTCTCGCTTTCAGTTTCGCGCGAATGCTACCATCAATCCACGTTCCTCTCAAGTTCTTGTCTCTTTCCAGAACAGCTACTTTGTCCTTGAACCTCAGGAACTTGACCACTATTGGCCTGGGCCTGTCACCTGGGCCGGGGATGGGTTTTCCAATCCTGTGGGCGCGCTCCACCTCAATTTTCCTGTGGCCATCTTTATTTGCTTGAGGTCATTTCCCTCAATTTGTCCTCAGACTCCTTCTAGGACTCATGTGGAGATTTTGCAATTCCATCCACAACCACATTGTTCTGTCTTGATTGTCCCTCAACACTTTTTTTTCTTCTCTGTCATTGTTATCATGGATTCACATAGAAAACCGATGTCCTCTCTCAATGACTCACAGATCGAGCTGACCCTGGGAGAACTGCAAACTCTTCTTCAGATCTGGTACTTCCCTTGTCAGGTCCTCCATTCTTTTATTAGTTGAATCCACCAGTACTTAGACACAAGAGTTGAAGCTATTTTCTTGTTGTCGTGTCAACTGCTTATAGGTCTTTTTTTGTTTGTTTAAAAGATCCTTCACCTGTGATAGAGAGACACCACAGTCCTCAACCGGCTTTGGTCTTTGCCATGGTAGCAACGTAGGCTACGCTGTTACTCCTCACATTTCCAGACAGGGCAGGTCACAGAGAAGATTGAAACAGCAACAAACAGCAGGGATCTAGACCGTCACAAGCCTGGGACAATCTGCGGTCCCAGCCACAAAGGCTTACTGTAACAAAGACGCTGTGAGTCGAGAAGCAGGTGCAGGTGAAATGATTAAGAAAACAACAAACATGGAACGAGACAACATAACAGTAGTGTCTTTGCATAAACACAGGATCAATACTGACTGGGAAGGAACCTAAGGGAGTGCTAGATATAGGGAATGCCTCATGATGACGTGCAGGTGTGCGGAATGATTGATGCCATGTGTTGCGTAATGACGCGTGGCTCTTGCCGCAGGACGATGCTGACCAGAGGGATGACCCTGAGGACGAGGAACGGGCCGGTCTGGGTGGTGAAGGTGGAAATCACAGATGATGTTGATATCCAGAATATCCTCCATTGGAACCCAACACCACTCCTCTGGGCCATACCCCTCCCAGTCCACCAGGTACTGGAGCCGACCCCCACAACAACGGGAGTCCAGTAGGGATCTGACAGCATAGGCCGGACTCCCCTCGATGTCCTATTGGGGTGGAGGGGTGTCGTGGGGGACAGCATCAGCTAGGGGACCAGGAACCACTGGCCTGAGAAGGGAGACATGAAAAGAAGGTGAAATAAGGTAGTCACTGGGAAGATGTAACCTACACGTCAACTCGGTGATCCTTCCGAGAACCTTGAACAGATTCTTGCATGGCAGGTGGAGTGGGAGGTTCCTGGTAAAAAGCCAGATGCGATCCCATGGGTGGAACACAGGGGTCGCACTGCGGTGGTGGTCTGCCGGCTCCTTTTGAAGGTGGACGGTGCGCTGGAGACTGACGTGAGCTCAACACTTCTTCAGCGCGCCGGAACCACTCATCAACTGCAGGAGCTTCAGTCTGACCTGGGGTTCATGAGGCCAGGGCTGTCTGAAAACCCAGAACACACTGGAAGGGGGTCAGCCCAGTGGAGGAGTGACGTAACAAGTTCTGGGCGTACTCTGCCCATGGAAGGAATTGAGCCCACTCTCCCTGCCGGTCCTGACAGTGACTCCTCAGGAACCTCCCCAGCTCCTGGTTCATCCTCTCCCCCTGCCCGTTGGACTGAGGCCGGTACCCGAAAGTGAGGCTGAACGTGACCCTGAGCTTCTCCATAAATACTCTCCATACTCGTGATGTGAATTGTGGGCCACAGTCGGAGACGATGTCCTCTGGAAGGCCATAATGCCGGATGACCAACTGGAATAGTGTCTCAACTAAAGTAAAAATATGTTTGATGTCTTCTGTAATGATGCCGAATGATAATTATTTTCCTGACACTGGTCATAGACCCATACAAGATTACTTTGAATATAGCCAAAGAGAGCGTGATAAGATCATTGTATCGGAGTCCCTTTTCGACATGCCGGGAGGTAATTCTGACCTCGCGAAATAACTGTTACATTTATCTAAGAGCCAGACGAGAATGCATCTACATATAGTCACTCTTAGTGATTATGTCCGTCAAGACATTATTCCACGGGGACTGAGGTGGCAAAAAGAACCATCATTGGGACAGAGCACAGATGATTACTGTGAACGCTGGTGTGCCATCCTGAACAAATGCTCTACTGATTTAATGACATTAATTGTTGTCCAGTTGAAAAAGGATTTATTGAAATGGTTAACACGATTAAAGACAAACGCACAGCTCTACAAACAGTTGTTAATGATGATGGCATATTCAATGAACTGATGAAAACTAACCAAGCGCTCCAGGACAAGTTGCCTACAGAAATAAAGGAACTTAAAATCAAGAAAGACAAAAAAGACAAGGCCGAGGACAAAGTCTACTTCTGGAGAAACCCTGACAAAAGAGGTCCTGCTCCTCCTCCCCATGACAGACGCAGAAGGGATGGCACTTACTTCTATTCCCCACTTCTGACCAACGCTCTACAACCAGCGCCTCATCCGCTTCCAGTGGCAGTTTTTTATCCAATGAGAGATTGGGCCGACTGAAGGGCGGAGGTGGCCGCGGGCGCTCGCACCGACGAGATGCCACACCCGACGGGGTAAGAAGAAACTACTACCAGAGGCAGAGGAGACCGTTCACACGGTCCCAGTGTTTTTAATTTATCAAGCAAGATATTGAGCCCTGCCCATGTCTCCTTGCTTTGTAAAGGACACCAGCAGTCTGGTCTCAGAACAGCTCCCCTCCTTTGTAAAGGACACCAGCAGTATGGTCTCAGAACAGCTCCCCTCCCAAAGGACACCAGCAGTCTGGTCTCAGAACAGCTCCTCTCCTAAAGGACACCAGCAGTCTGGTCTCAGAACAGCTCCCCTCCTAAAGGACACCAGCAGTATGGTCTAAGAACAGCTCCCCTCGTTTGTAAAGGACACCAGCAGTATGGTCTAAGAACAGCTCCCCTCCTTTGTAAAGGACACCAGCAGTCTGGTTTCAGAACAGCTCCCCTCCTAAAGGACACCAGCAGTATGGTCTCAGAACAGCGCCCCTCCTAAAGGACACCAGCAGTATGGTCTCAGACCAGCTTCCCTCCTTTGTAAAGGACACCAGCAGTATGGTCTCAGAACAGCTCCCCTCCTTTGTAAAGGACACCAGCAGTCTGGTCTCAGAACAGCTCCCCTCCTAAAGGACACCAGCAGTATGGTCTCAGAACAGCTCCCCTCCTTTGTAAAGGACACCAGCAGTCTGGTCTCAGAACAGCTCCCCTCCTTTGTAAAGGACACCAGCAGTATGGTCTCAGAACCGCTCCCCTCCTTTGTAAAGGACACCAGCAGTCTGGTCTCAGAACAGCTCCCCTCCTAAAGGACACCAGCAGTATGGTCTCAGAACAGCTCCCCTCCTCTGTAAAGGACACCAGCAGTCTGGTCTCAGAACAGCTCCCCTCCTTTGTAAAGGACACCAGCAGTCTGGTCTCAGAACAGCTCCCCTCCTTTGTAAAGGACACCAGCAGTATGGTCTCAGAACCGCTCCCCTCCTTTGTAAAGGACACCAGCAGTATGGTCTCAGAACAGCTCCCCTCCTAAAGGACACGAGCAGTATGGTCTCAGAACAGCTCCCCTCCTAAAGGACACCAGCAGTATGGTCTCAGAACAGCTCCCCTCCTAAAGGACACCAGCAGTCTGGTCTCAGAACAGCTCCCCTCCTTTGTAAAGGACACCAGCAGTATGATCTCTATTATTTAATCTCTTGATACTTTGTTAGCTCCGTTTGATGTTGAGTCGTTATACACTAATATTCCACACGAGGGCGGTATTGAAGCTATGGAACATTTTCTTCTGCAACGTGACCCTAATGAACTACCTTCCAGTGCATTCATTATAACATTGGTAGAAATAGTACTCAAAAACAACTACTTCATGTTTCTAAATTATTTCTTTATTCAGACGAAGGGTACTACTATGGGATCCCCCGTGGCTCCTAACTTTTCTCATTTGTATGTGGGTTACATGGAGAAACAGTCTATTTTCAATCCTCTCCAAAAACGTTTTCTTGCCTCACATCATTATTTGGAAACGGTATATTGATGATATTTGTGTTCTGTGGAGGGGTGATCCAAAACAGCTCCAGGCGTTCCATGCTTTTCTTAACTCCTGTTCTGAGCATCTGACATTTACTATGCAGTCTGACACACGTCAAATCAGCCTCTTTGATCTTCTGATCTTGTGTGAAGATAATGTTCTACACACTGATCTTTACAGGAAACCTACTGATCGTAACAGTTTGTTGAGGGCTGATAGTTGTCACCCACTTCCCTTGAAAAACAGTTTGCCCTACAGCCAATTCTGTCGAATCAAAAGAATTTGGAAAAAACAATCAGATTTCGACAGCAATATGGCTGAGACTCAATGAAAATTCAAGGAGAGGGGGTACAAAAATGGTCAAATTAATACTGCCATTGAGAAAATTCTAAACCAAATGAGACATGACCTTTTTCAAGGTCAGTCTCGCAAAAATAAGCATTCTTGCGTTCTAACTGCCCGCTATTCAAAGTGCTCTGAACAAATTAAGAGAATCTTTCACAAGCATTGGCACATTCTAAGATCTGATGACAGTATCGGTAATATGTTTTCGGGCCCTCCCTTGGTCGTTTTCTCGCTGGGCAGAAACCTCAGAGATCAACTTGTAAACTCTGATTTTCCACCCCAAGATATTCCTGAACAACGTCTATTTGCACCCTACTGGATGGAAATTACAAATGCAATGGCTGTGCTCAATGCAATGGCACTTATAAATGTAGATCCTTCAAACACCCACAAACAGGGAAACAGATCCCAATCAAAGGCGTTATTACGCGCTCCACTAAGGCAGTTATTTATCTTATAACTTGTCCTTGTGGTAAACTTTGACTTGATTTGAATGATGTGGGTAAAACAAAGTGCGAATGAAAAGTACGTATCTCAGAGGATCGTAGCACCATTAGGTGCAAAAACTGGACTTACCCAGTTGAGGCTCACTTTTTGGAAGAAAACCACTCGATTTCGTCTCTACGTTATATTGGCATCGAACATGTCACCCTCTCTAGGAGACGGGGTGACCTCGAGAATTTATTGTTAAAACGAGAGGCTGACCTGGATCTTTAATTTAAAGACCCTTGCTCCCTTCGGTCTCAACATAGACTTTGATCTGAGGCCATTCTTGTGATTGTTGTGTTTTTGCTATTGTAAATGTTTGTGGGCTTATGGAGCCAAATTATATACGCTATCCATTTATGTATTTTGTATGCTAATTTAATATGATAATTAACCAATGATATCAGGCCACACCCGGCCATGATTACAGACACCTGTGTGTCTTTTAACACTATATAGAAGAGTCACCCCGCAGTGTTTGTCATTATACCCTGATGAAGACAGCTTGTCTGTGATTAACCAATGATATCAGGCCATGTGATTAACCAATGATATCAGGCCATGTGATTAACCAATGATATCAGGCCACACCCGGCCACGATTACAGACACCTGTGAGTCTTTTGACACAATATAAATTAGTCACCCCGCAGTGTTTGTCATTATACCCTGATGAAGACAGCTTGTCTGTTAAAACGTTGGACATAAATATTTTGAGCACCTAGAGTGTGCTGCTCTCCTTTATTTTTTAAGTGTTCCACTCTGCTAGCCAGCACCTCTCCTAAATAGGTGTTTGACTCTGCTAGCCAGCACCTCTCCTAAATAGGTGTTCCACTCCGCTAGCCAGCAACCTCTCCTAAATAGGTGTTTCACTCCGCTAGCCAGCACCTCTCCTAAATAGGTGTTCCACTCCGCTAGCCAGCACCTCTCCTAAATAGGTGTTCCACTCCGCTAGCCAGCACCTCTCCTAAATAGGTGTTCCACTCCGCTAGCCAGCACCTCTCCTAAATAGGTGTTCCACTCCGCTAGCCAGCAACCTCTCCTAAATAGGTGTTTCACTCCGCTAGCCAGCACCTCTCCTAAATAGGTGTTCCACTCCGCTAGCCAGCACCTCTCCTAAATAGGTGTTCCACTCTGCTAGCCAGCACCTCTCCTAAATAGGTGTGCGTTTCCTTCGCTTCTAGATGATGTCTTCTGTGCCCATATGAATAACCCCTATGATGTAACTGCAATGATGAGATAGATGTTCTTCTTCTCTGTTTTGGTTTTACTATTTCACTGCCATACTGTGTTTAACTGTGTTCGATCTTGTCTAGCCATCTTGTCTCGCCATCCACAATGAAAATAAGTCCCAGACTTTATTGTGTGTTATCCTCCATGATTTCATTAATGTGCATGTATGGCTTTTTCAAGTTGTATGTGTGCTTGTTTTTTTAAATGGTCAAATTAATAAACTAAACTAAATCAAGGACCTGGAGAGCAGTAGGGAGACCAGAAAGAGGTATTAAACGACATGGTGTTGAAACCATTCAGACGAGGGGAGATCAGTAACAAAGTCAATGGATAGATAAGACCAGGGACGCTGAGGCACAGGAAGGGGAGGATAGATAAGACCAGGGACGCTGAGGCACAGGAAGGGGATGATAGATAAGACCAGGGACACTGAGGCACGGGAAGGGGAGGATAGATAAGACCAGGGACACTGAGGCACAGGAAGGGGATGATAGATAAGACCAGGGACGCTGAGGCACAGGAAGGGGAGGATAGATAAGACCAGGGACACTGAGGCACAGGAAGGGGAGGATAGATAAGACCAGGGACGCTGAGGCACAGGAAGGGGAGGATAGATGAAACCAGGGACACTGAGGCACAGGAAGGGGAGGATAGATGAAACCAGGGACACTGAGGCACAGGAAAGAGAGAATAGATGAAACCAGGGACACTGAGGCACAGGAAAGAGAGGATAGATAAGACCAGGGACACTGAGGCACAGGAAGGGGAGGATAGATGAAACCAGGGACACTGAGGCACAGGAAGGGGAGGATAGATGAAACCAGGGACACTGAGGCACAGGAAGGGGAGGATAGATAAGACCAGGGACACTGAGGCACGGGAAGGGGAGGATAAGTAAGACCAGGGACACTGAGGCACGGGAAGGGGAGGATAGATAAGACCAGGGACACTGAGGCACAGGAAGGGGATGATAGATAAGACCAGGGACACTGAGGCACGGGAAGGGGAGGATAGATAAGACCAGGGACACTGAGGCACAGGAAGGGGATGATAGATAAGACCAGGGACACTGAGGCACAGGAAGGGGATGATAGATAAGACCAGGGACACTGAGGCACAGGAAGGGGAGAATAGATAAGACCAGGGACACTGAGGCACAGGAAGGGGATGATAGATAAGACCAGGGACACTGAGGCACGGGAAGGGGAGGATAGATAAGACCAGGGACACTGAGGCACAGGAAGGGGATGATAGATAAGACCAGGGACACTGAGGCACAGGAAGGGGATGATAGATAAGACCAGGGACACTGAGGCACAGGAAGGGGATGATAGATAAGACCAGGGACACTGAGGCACAGGAAGGGGATGATAGATAAGACCAGGGATACTGAGGCACAGGAAGGGGAGAATAGATAAGACCAGGGACACTGAGGCACAGGAAGGGGATGATAGATAAGACCAGGGACACTGAGGCACGGGAAGGGGAGGATAGATAAGACCAGGGACACTGAGGCACAGGAAGGGGATGATAGATAAGACCAGGGACACTGAGGCACAGGAAGGGGATGATAGATAAGACCAGGGACACTGAGGCACGGGAAGGGGAGGATAAGTAAGACCAGGGACACTGAGGCACGGGAAGGGGAGGATAGATAAGACCAGGGACACTGAGGCACAGGAAGGGGATGATAGATAAGACCAGGGACACTGAGGCACGGGAAGGGGAGGATAGATAAGACCAGGGACACTGAGGCACAGGAAGGGGATGATAGATAAGACCAGGGACACTGAGGCACAGGAAGGGGAGGATAGATAAGACCAGGGACACTGAGGCACGGGAAGGGGAGGATAAGTAAGACCAGGGACACTGAGGCACGGGAAGGGGAGGATAGATAAGACCAGGGACACTGAGGCACAGGAAGGGGATGATAGATAAGACCAGGGACACTGAGGCACGGGAAGGGGAGGATAGATAAGACCAGGGACACTGAGGCACAGGAAGGGGATGATAGATAAGACCAGGGACACTGAGGCACAGGAAGGGGATGATAGATAAGACCAGGGACACTGAGGCACAGGAAGGGGAGAATAGATAAGACCAGGGACACTGAGGCACAGGAAGGGGATGATAGATAAGACCAGGGACACTGAGGCACGGGAAGGGGAGGATAGATAAGACCAGGGACACTGAGGCACAGGAAGGGGATGATAGATAAGACCAGGGACACTGAGGCACAGGAAGGGGATGATAGATAAGACCAGGGACACTGAGGCACGGGAAGGGGAGGATAAGTAAGACCAGGGACACTGAGGCACGGGAAGGGGAGGATAGATAAGACCAGGGACACTGAGGCACAGGAAGGGGATGATAGATAAGACCAGGGACACTGAGGCACGGGAAGGGGAGGATAGATAAGACCAGGGACACTGAGGCACAGGAAGGGGATGATAGATAAGACCAGGGACACTGAGGCACAGGAAGGGGAGGATAGATAAGACCAGGGACACTGAGGCACGGGAAGGGGAGGATAGATAAGACCAGGGACGCTGAGGCACAGGAAGGGGAAGGAGTTTCCCTGCTTGAGCTTGGTGAATTGGTTTGGGCACATACGGAACAGGTGTTGACGTAGCAAGTGACATCCTGTGCCAGGGTGGGCCACCAGTATTTCTCAGAGATGGATTGGGTAGTGCAAGAAATACCTGATGTCCAGCGATGAGAGCTGTGTGCCCAGGTCAGTAACTGGTCCCTTATCCCTGCGGGAACGTAGATACGCTCGGGAGGACATTTAGTGGGTGTGGGCTCCCTCTCCAGAGTCTGGTGATTGTCCACATCTACGTCCCACAGGGGCACACTACACAGCTGTGGAGTGGATGACTGTAGACCTACACAGCTGTGGAGTGGAGGACTGTAGACCTACACAGCTGTGGAGTGGATGACTGTAGACCTACACAGCTGTGGAGTGGAGGACTGTAGACCTACACAGCTGTGGAGTGGAGGACTGTAGACCTACACAGATGTGGAGTGGATGACTGTAGACCTACACAGCCGTGGTGTGGATGACTGTAGACCTACACCGCTGTGGAGTGGAGGACTGTAGACCTACACAGCTGTGGAGTGGATGACTGTAGACCTACACAGATGTGGAGTGGATGACTGTAGACCTACACAGCTGTGGTGTGGATGACTGTAGACCTACACCGCTGTGGAGTGGAGGACTGTAGACCTACACAGCTGTGGAGTGGATGACTGTAGACCTACACAGCTGTGGAGTGGATGACTGTAGACCTACACAGCTGTGGAGTGGATGACTGTAGACCTACACAGCTGTGGAGTGGAGGACTGTAGACCTACACAGCTGTGGAGTGGAGGACTGTAGACCTACACAGATGTGGAGTGGATGACTGTAGACCTACACAGCTGTGGAGTGGAGGACTGTAGACCTACACAGCTGTGGAGTGGATGACTGTAGACCTACACAGCTGTGGAGTGGATGACTGTAGACCTACACAGCTGTGGAGTGGATGACTGTAGACATACACAGCTGTGGAGTGGATTACTTTTCTATCAAACCAATTTCAGGCTGTATAGGCTGAAGGATCTAAGCCTAAATGATTATATGTAGAACAAACTATATCAGGCTATTATAATGGGTTAGACCTGAGTTATAGACAGTCTACCAAAATATGTCTAACACACAGCACTCCTGAAATCACCACATAAAAATCCTCTAATCTCAAAGATGTGGTCAACAGAAACAAAACAAACAGATGAAAACCTCCAAATATTCTCCATCCCATTACAGTGTTGTCATAGCAGCAATACTAACCTACACCTACCTACACATCACAATGTTTGGAAATGACACGGGAATGCAGATTGGAGACTCCATCCTTCCCTAGTCTACTCAGATTTGATTTTGAATTTAGCCTAAATCAATGTATAGAAAAAAAACTGTTAAATAGTCTATTGAAATGTTGCTCAGTAAAATAATAGACATACAGAATATTAGGTTCCAGAGAAAAGTGAACTATTTGCTGCTCTCAGTCCGGCACGTGATGATCGTCACATAAAAAATCCTCCTACTCAAATATTTGGTCAACAGAAATAAGGAAAACATATTTGAAAACCTCATAATGTTCTCCATCTAACTATAGGGCCAGGGATATGAAAATACTCATCTGTAGACCACAAATAAACTATTTTAGATACAACTGAAAATGCACTTTAAAGTTCACTGACAGGCAAGTAAACCTTTTCATTCCAAGATGGCGAAGCTGTCAGACGTCCTTGTCTCTGTCTTGTTGTGTCCCATGTATATATATTTTTAAATATTTTTCTTCGCATTCTTTTTAATATTTTTCCTAAACCTCAACTTCAAAATACTCTCCTGCAACCCGCCTCACCCAATGTGGTGTGGATCTGTTTTTTTTCTTCCTAAAGTATTTCTATTTACCTCCGAACTGGAATCCCTCAACTGAAGCTAGTCAGCTAACTAGCTACCTGCTATCAGTCAGCTAACCACTGCTAGCGGTCATCAGCTAACCTTTAGCTCGGAAAGCTCTCGCCAGTTCGTACAACGTGTTTCAAACCAGAGCATACCGGACCTATTTTTATCTCCATATCCCCGGATTCCTACCGCAAAACTCTGAACCTTTTCATCTGGATCATCGCAGCTAGCTAACCGCAACCCAGGTTGACCACTCCTGGCTAACATTTCCATCCCGGTGCAAGCACCAACTAGCCTGGGGCTGGCCCATGCTAGATCCATCTCCCGGTTAGGGCTCCTGGGCTACTGCTGAAGTCCACTCCTCGGCTACAATATCCGGACCCCTTCTATTGCCTGTATGGGGCACGGAACCCCGCCGATCCTTCACGACTGAAGGCCCATTCTGCTTACCGTGGCCTGCTAGCTATCTGTAGCATATTGGACTGTTAGCTGATGCACCGGCCAGTTTCTTGGACCACAATACCCATTTTGCCAATTGGACTTGGACCCCTCTGCTACTTGGAACCCTACTTATTCCATGACTGGTCTATCAACGTCACCGCACGAGGAGGCAAAAACAGACTTACCCCCATCGCGACGTCCCCCAAAGGCTAACTTGCTAGCCCCGGCCTGCTAACTGACTGAATCGCCGACTGATCACTTGGCTACGCATGCCTCTCCCTAATATCAATATGCCTCTTCCATTACTGTTCTGGTTAGTGATTGTCTTATTTCACTGTAGAGCCTCTAGCCCTGCTCAATATGCCTTAACCAACCATGTTGTTCCACCTCCCACATATGCGATGACATCACCTGGTTTAAACGTCTCTAGAGACTATATCTCTTTCATCATTACTCAATGACTAGGTTTACCTCCAATGTACTCTCTTCCTACCTTACCGTTGTCTGTACATTATGCCTTGACTCTATGCTATCGTTCTCAGAAACCTGCTCCTTTTACTCTCTGTTCCGAACGTGCTAGACGGCCAGTTCTTATAGGATTTAGCCGTACCCTTATCCTACTTCTCCTCTGTTCCTCTGGTGATGTAGAGGTGGATAATCCAGGTCCTGAAGTGCCTAGCTCCACTCCTACTCCCCAGGTGCTTTCATTTGTTGACTTCTGTAACCGTAAAAGCCTTGGTTTCATGCATGTTAACATTAGAAGCCTACTCCCTTAGTTTGTTTTACTCACTGCTTTAGCACACTCTGCTAACCCGGATGTCTTAGCCGTGTCTGAATCCTGGCTTAGGAAAACCATCAAAAACCCTGAAATCTCCAACCCTAACTATAACATTTTCCACCAAGATAGAACTGCTAAAGGGGGCGGTGTTGCAATCTACTGCAGAGATGGTCTGCAGAGTTCTGTCATGCTATCCAGGTCTGTGCCCAAAAAGTTCAAGATTCTGCTTTTAAAAATCCACCTTTCCAGAAACAAGTCTCTCACCGTTGCAGCTTGCTATAGACCACCCTCTGAACCCATATGTGAATTGATTGCCCCCCATCTATCTTCTGAGCTCATGCTGCTAGTTGATCTAAACTGGGACATGCTTAACACCCCGGCCATCCTACAATCTAAGCTTGATGCCCTCAATCTCACACAAATTATCAATTAACCGACCCGGTAGAACCCAAAATCCGTAAACATGGGCACCCTCATAGATGTCATCCTAACTAACTCGCCCTCCAAATACACCTCTGCTGTTTTCAACCAAGATCTCAGTGATCACTGCCTCATTGCCTACATCCGTAATGGGTCTGCGGTCAAACGACCACACCTCATTACTGTCAAATGCTCCCTAAAACACTTCTGCGAACAGGCCTTTCTAATTGACCTGGCCGGGGTATCCTGGAATGACATTGACCTCACCCTGTCCGTAGAGGATGCCTGGTTATTCTTTAAAAGTGCCTTCTTCACCATCTTAAATAAGCATGCTCCATTCAAAAAAATGTAGAACTAGGAATAGATACAGCACTTGGTTCACTCCAGACCTGACTGCCCTTGACCAGCACAAAAACGTCCTGTGGCGTTCTGCATTAGCATCGAATAGCCCCCGTGATATGCACATTTCTAGGGAAGTTAGGAACCAATATCCACAGGCAGTTAGGAAAGCTAAGGCTAGCTTTTTCAAACAGAAATGTGCATCCTGTAGTACAAACTCAAAAAAGATCTGGGATACTGAGTCCATGGAGAATAAGAGCACCTCCTCCCAGCTGCCCACTGCACTGAGGCTAGGAAACACTGTCATTACCAATAAATCCACAATAATTGAGAATTTCAACAAGCATTTTTCTACGGCTGGCCATGCTTTCCACCTGGCTACCCCTACCCCTGTCAACAGCCCTGCGCTCCCCACAGCAACTCGCCCAAACCTCCCACACTTCTCCTTCACCCAAATCCAGATAGCTGATGTTCTGAAAAAGCTGCAAAATCTGGACCCTTACAGATCAGCAGGGCTAGACAATCTGTACCCTCTCTTTCTAGAATTATCTGCCGAAATGATTGCAACCCCTATTACTAGCCTGTTCAACCTCTCTTTCGTATCGTCTTAGATTCCCATAGATTGGAAAGCTGCCGGGGTCATCCCCCTCTTCAAAGGGGGAGACACTCTAGACCCAAACTACTACAGACCTATATCTATTCTACCCTGCCTTTCTAAGGTCTTTGAAAGCCAAGTTAACAAACAGATTACCAACCATTTTGAATCTCACCGTACCTTCTCCACTCTGCAATCTGGTTTCCAAGCTGGTCATAGGTGCACCTCAGCCACGCTCAAGGTCCTAAACGATATCATAACCGCCATCGATAAGAGACATTACTGTGCAGCCGTATTCATCGACCTGGCTAAGGCTTTCGACTCTGTCAATCACAACATTCTTATTGGCAGACTCAACAGCCTTGGTTTCTCAAATGACTGACTTGCTTGGTTCACCAACTACTTCTCTGATAGAGTTCAGTATGTCAAATCGGAGGGCCAGTTGTCCGGACCTCTGGAAGTCTCTATGGGGGTGCCACAGGGTTCAATTATTGGGCCGACTCTCTTCTCAGAATACATCAATGATGTCGCTGTTGCTGCTTGTGATTCTTTGATCCACCTCTACGCAGACAACACCATTCTGTACACATCTGACCCTTCGTTGTACGCTGTAACTCAAATCAAATCAAATCAAATGTATTTATATAGCCCTTCGTACATCAGCTTATATCTCAAAGTGCTGTACAGAAACCCAGCCTAAAACCCCAAACAGCAGGTGTAACTAACCTCCAGATGAGCTTCATTGCTGTACAACTCTCCTTCCGTGGCCTCCAACTGCTCTTAAATGCAAGTAAAACTAAATACATGCTCTTTAACTGATCGCTGCCCGCACCTGTCCGCCCGTTCAGCATCACTACTCTGGCCATTTATGACTTAGAATATGTGGACAACTACAAATACCTTGTATGTTTGTTTATTCCATGTGTAACTCTGTGTTGTTGTTAGACTGTAAACTCTCCTTCCAGACTCACATTAAACATCTCCAATCCAAATTTAAATCTAGAATTGGCTTCCTATTTCACAACAAAGCATCCTTCACTCATGCTGCCAAACATACCCTCGTAAAACTGACCATCCCACCGATCTTTGACTTCGGTGATGTCATTTACAAAATAGCAGTCTGTCACAGTGCCATCCGTTTTGTCTCCAAAGCCCCATACACTACCCACCACTGCGACCTGTATGATCTCGTTGGCTGGCCGTCGCTTCATACTCGTCACCAAACCCACTGGCTCCAGGTCATCTACAAGTCTCTGCTAGGTAAAGCCATGCCTTATCTCAGCTCACTGGTCACCATATCTGCACCCACCCATAGCACGCGCTCCAGCAGGTATATTTCACTGGTCACCCCCAAAGCCAACTCTTCCTTTGGCCGCCTTTCCTTCCAGTTCTCTGCTGCCAATGACTGGAACGAACTGCAAAAATCTCTGAAGCTGGAGACTCATATCTCCCCTCACTAGCTTTAAGCACCAGCTGTCAGTGCAGCTCACAGATCACTGCACCTATACATTTACATCTGTAAATAGCCCATCCAATCTTCCTCATCCCCATACTGTATTTATTTATTTATCTTGCTCCTTTGCACCCCAGTATCTCAACTTGCACATTAATCTTCTGCACACCTACCATTCCAGTGTTTAATTGCTATATTGTACTTCTCCACCATGGCCTATTTATTGCCTTTACCTCCCTTATCCTACCTCATTTGCACATGCTGTATATAGATTTTTCTACTGTATTATTGTATGTTTGTTTTACGCCATGTGTAACTCTGTGTTGTTGTATGTGTCAAACTGCTTTGCTTTATCTTGGCCAGGTTGCAGTTGTAAATGAGAACTTGTTCTCAACTGGCCTACCTGGTTAAATAAAGGTGTTCTCAACTAGCCTACCTGGTTAAATAAAGGTGTTCTCAACTAGCCTACCTGGTTAAATGTGCTGCACAGCAATAAAGCTGCATTTTTAATCATTTGGATCCATTCGGGTAGGATATAGACCCGACCCAATTTTGGATCTAATTCTCTTTCAAATCGGACAAGTTTTGGGTTGGATCTCGTCCACCTCGTATCCGTATCGGATATTGATCAAAATAAAATAAAAACTGGACCCTGTCGGGATCAGGTAGGAATTTCAAAGGCAGAGCCATTGAGTGCTTCTACCATCTGAATGTAGTCAACTGGGTGGGACTTCCAACTTCTTTTTCTGATCCCTCCTGTTGACCCTGTTGGAGTCATGTCCAACCCAGACATCAGGATCAGCCAATTGTGACTACTTCAAAATGGAGACTGCCTCACTGGCACTGCCCATTCTGTCACAGATACAAAGATGATTCCTCTATATGTCTCTATGGATGGGATACAAGTTCAGGACATGTTGTTGTGGGATGTCCTGTTTTTACTGTGAGTGTGTGTGTGTGTTTTTGTGTGTTGCGTTTGTACTTGGCTGAATGGCCACAGAGCATACCCTGCATGCCAGTGTAACAGATGTATATGTACTCTCTATGCGTTGTGTTTTCTCTAAATAAATCACTTCGGCCAGTGGTCCCAGTTGAGCATCATTTATTTCTGTTGTTAAATGGGAAACAGCACGTTAGTTGTGCAGGGCTGAACGGTATTGATGGCTGTCGATGGCAAAATCTGTAGCATGAAGACAACTGTGTTAGCAGTGGCTTATGTGACCATTACATCTGTGTATGCTAGCTAACACACTTATTTACAGCAATCATATGCCAAAGCACATCCCAGAAAGCCCCTCAATCCCTAAAAGGTACCATATACCCACACATGTATAAATCAGTAACGTACAGCAAACTTGTACACATTGTAAAATAGAAAATAGAAAACAGTATTCAGAACGTGACCTACCCCTTGCATCACATTTTCATACTGGGAAGACCTGATGTTCGCGATCTCCCCCTATCTGCAAGCGGGGCCAATCACACGCCTTATTGTCATCAGAGTTGAACTAACCAATAAGAATGCTTGAACATTAAATACACATTTCTTTAGAGGCAAGTGGAAACATAACCAACCCTGTTACACCAGGAGAAGTGTAAGAGTGTGTCGGAGCAAGACTGACAGACATGTTTCTCTCTCTGATTAGTGACTGATTGATTAATTGACCAAATTATTGATTGATTGCTCAATGAACAGTCTTGTACACAGGGCAGGACAGGGACAGGACCTATTATCTACACACACGGTTGGTCAGTAAACGGCTGACTTTAATCCTATACTTCCTGTTGTCTGACTGATGAGTTGTGCATGTTTGGACAAAACCAGAAAGACACTTCTGTTTTTTTTTTTAACAGGACACCCCAGAAAAGATGGAAATGACAAATATCCCTGTTATGTTTGATGTGTTATTATTGGACTGAATAATAAAAGGCTGTGCCCTGTGGAAAGTACTGAAACTGTACTATGGTAGCAGAATTTAAAGTTACGGAAAATGACTGTGCCATTTACAGGATAATTTATGACATCACAGCTTGACTAGCAGATGGGATGTCAAACCTCTGGCACAACCTCAACCTCAATGTCTGGCCAGCCACCAAACAGCCAACACACCCTGCCCAGAGAGGAAGAGGCAAAGCGAGAGGTTTCACTCTGGCCAGAATCGGTCTAAAATAAGTCCAAGGTGTTTCTATGGGCATATTTTGCACCTAAGCTTGTCGCATGCCTACCCGCCATTGGACAACAACTCCCATTGTTAGGATGGAGACATTGGCATCTCGTCATTACATACAGATATCTGCCACGGCCAGCCAATACGAAAATCAGCGGCCATTTTGGATCAAACGGTTACGTTCCACCAGTCAAATGAACTGAGAGTCTGAGTCTGGAAAAGGTCCGGAATGGCCATACAAAAACATTTGACGTCCCTACATGTCAACCACCCCTTGACGGGTGACAATCTGACCAATCGGGTTCAGCTGTATATTTGACAAGCAGTTCTCAGAGCCAATCTCCGAGCGTAATTTTTTGACAATAGTGTCAGAGAGTAGGCGTGTATGTAAACTAGGGTGTCGCCGAGGTGGCTGTATTCGAAGGCGACAGTCTATTCGGCTAATCGTTTGACTAAACAAATAATGTGATAAGATCGGTCATTTGACCTCCAATTTATAATTCTTCTTGATCGAGAGTCCAAAAATGTTTGGAATAACGGGGTATGCCGATCAGTTTAATGAGCTCGGTGGTAGTTTGAAGAAAGAGTAAGTCGGGGAGCCATTTTGTCTCGGCAGGGTGAGAGAAAGAAAAGGGGAATCACACGGGAGAATATATTTTTTTATTCACATGCTGTAAGAGAAACGGTTCTGTTTTTGGAAATAACATTAGTTACACATCGGATACGGTTGCGACACTCTACCCTCTGCGATATTTAGTTAACTATCAAACTAACTTGGACATCAACAATATCATAATCACACGCTGATATTCCACCTCTCTGCTCGTAACTCGCGCTGGCTCTCTAGACCTGCGGGAGATCGTTTCTCGTCTGTCCGGTGAACACATCTGGTTTCTCGATGGCGAAGAAGACCTACGACCTGCTCTTCAAGCTCCTGCTGATCGGGGACTCGGGCGTGGGGAAGACATGCGTGCTGTTCCGCTTCTCAGACGACGCCTTCAACACCACCTTCATCTCCACCATAGGTGAGGTACCGGGACCGGGGGGGTGTCGACCCTCCCGGGGCCACAGCTGTTAACTAAACTTTGAGTGTACTAAATGGTTAGTTAAACGTTATGACACAATGCCAGTCAAGTTAGCCCGTTTGTTTCAGGTGCATTATCCCTGAATTAAAGTCAGTTATTGCTAAAGTTTCACTTAAGCCATTTGTGTGTCTACATACTTGGTCTAGCCATGCTAACGAGTGCCAACTAACTAGTCTAGATTTAAAGACATTTAGCTGCCCTTTGACTATTGTAAACCTCCTTGTTTTTCATACCATGTAGCTAAACTGGTGTAACTATGTATCTAGAAATGCCGGCATCAGGGTTGGCACTAATTACCACAGCCACAAAGTCAAATGTCGTAAACATTCATGCAAACATCATTTATTTTTGGAATTAATTTAAGGTTGGGGTTCGGCATAATGTTAACCGTGTGGTTTAGATTATGGTTAGGTTTAAAATCAGATTTTAAGAGGAGAAATTGCAGAGATGGGCAGGGTTTAGCCGAGGGGATTCGATTAATCTGGCCTGTGCTCCCGGGTAGACGTGTTTTGCAGCGGGTGAACGTTTTGGAACCGGGTTGCCAACCGGACAGTGAGCCAGGTGCCCGTTAGAAGCCCACAACAATGTCAGCTCAAAACAAAACGGATGTAATTAAGCACGTGGAGTAATGAGTAGGATTATGTGTTTTCGCATGCAAAAGTGACTGCCTTCCCAATGAAAACTAGTTTGAAAATTCAAACATATACATGTAAAAGTTTGTGAGTGCTTTTGGTGACAAGCCAAATTTCTTCAGCCTCCTGAGGTTGAAGAGGCGCCTTCTTCCCAACGCTGTCTGTGTGGGTGGACCAATTCAGTTTGTTCGTGATGTGTACGCCGAGGAACTTAAAACTTTCCACCTTCTCCACTACTGTCCAGTTGATGTGGATAGGGGGGTGCTCCCTCTGCTGTTTCCTGAAGTCCATGATCATCTCCTTTGTCTTGTTGATGTTGAGTGTGAGGTTATTTTCCTGACACCACACTCCAAGGGCCCTCACCTCCTCCCTGTAGGCCGCCTCGTTGTTATTGGTAATCAAGCCTACCACTGTAGTGTCGTCTGCAAACTTCAAATCAAATCAAATTTTATTTGTCACATACACATGGTTAGCAGATGTTAATGCGAGTGTAGCGAAATGCTTGTGCTTCTAGTTCCGACAATGCAGTAATAACCAACAAGTAATCTAGCTAACAATTCCAAAACTACTACCTTATAGACACAAGTGTAAGGGGATAAAGAATATGTACATAAAGATATATGAATGAGTGATGGTACAGAGCGGCATAGGTAAGATACAGTAGATGGTATTGAGTGCAGTATATACATATGAGATGAGTATGTAAACAAAGTGGCATAGTTAAAGTGGCTAGTGATACATGTATTACATAAAGATGCAGTAGATGATATAGAGTACAGTATATACATATACATATGAGATGAATAATGTAGGGTATGTAAACATTATATTAGGTAGCATTGTTTAAAGTGGCTAGTGATATATTTTACATAATTTCCCATCAATTCCCATTATTAAAGTGGCTGGAGTTGAGTCAGTGTGTTGGCAGCAGCCACTCAATGTTAGTGGTGGCTGTTTAACAGTCTGATGGCCTTGAGATAGAAGCTGTTTTTCAGTCTCTCGGTCCCAGCTTTGATGCACCTGTACTGACCTCGCCTTCTGGATGATAGCGGGGTGAACAGGCAGTGGCTCGGGTGGTTGTTGTCCTTGATGATCTTTATGGCCTTCCTGTGACATCGGGTGGTGTAGGTGTCCTGGAGGGCAGGTAGTTTGCCCCCGGTGATGCGTTGTGCAGACCTCACTACCCTCTGGAGAGCCTTACGGTTGTGGGCGGAGCAGTTGCCGTACCAGGCGGTGATACAGCCCGACAGGATGCTCTCGATTGTGCATCATTAGAAGTTTGTGAGTGCTTTTGGTGACAAGCCAAATTTCTTCAGAATCCTGAGGTTGAAGAGGCGCTACTGCGCCTTCTTCACGATGCTGTCTGTGTGGGTGGACCAATTCAGTTTGTCTGTGATGTGTACACCGAGGAACTTAAAACTTACTACCCTCTCCACTACTGTTCCATCGATGTGGATAGGGGGGTGTTCCCTCTGCTGTTTCCTGAAGTCCACAATCATCTCCTTAGTTTTGTTGACGTTGAGTGTGAGGTTATTTTCCTGACACCACACTCCGAGGGCCCTCACCTCCTCCCTGTAGGCCGTCTCGTCGTTGTTGGTAATCTTGATGATTGAGTCGGAGGCGTGCATGACCACGCAGTCGTGGGTGAACAGGGAGTACAGGAGAGGGCTGAGATCCGCACCATTGTGAGGCCCCATTGTTGAGTATTCCTCTTGTCCAGATGGGTTAGGGCAGTGTTATTGCGATTGCGTCATCTGTGAACCTGTTGGGGCGGTAAGCACATTTTGAGTGAGTCTAGGGTGTCAGGTAGGGTGGAGGTGATATGGTCCTTGACTAGTCTCTCAAAGCACTTCATGATGACGGAAGTGAGTGCTACGGGGCGGTAGTCATTTAGCTCAGTTACCTTAGCTTTCTTGGGAACAGGAACAATGGTGGCCCTCTTGAGGCATGTGGGGACAGCAGACTGGTATAGCGATTGATTGAATATGTCCGTAAACACACCGGCCAGCTGGTCTGCGCATGCTCTGAGGAAGCTGCTAGGGATGCCGTCTTGGACGGCAGTTTTGCGAGGGTTAACACGTTCAAATGTTTTATTCACGTTGGCTGCAGTGAAGGAGAGTCTGCAGGTTTTGGTAGCGGGCCGTGTCAGGGGCACTATACTGTCCTCAAAGCCAGCAAAGAAGTTGTTTAGTTTGTCTGGGAGCAAGACATCGTGGTCCGTGACGGGGCTGGTTTTCCTTTTGTAGTCCGTAATTGACTGTAGACCCTGCCACATACGTCTCGTGTCTGAGCCGTTGAATTGCGACTCTACTTTGTCTCTATACTGACGCTTAGCTTGTTTGATTGCCTTGTGGAGGGAATAGCTACACTTTTTTGTAATTGGTCATGTTTCTGGTCGCCTTGCCCTCCTTAAAAGCATTGGTTCACGCTTTCAGTTTTGCGCAAATGCTGCTGTCAATCCACGGTTTCTGGTTGGGGAAGATTTTAATTGTCTCCATGAGTACAACATCACCGATGCACTTGCTAATTAACTCGCTCACCAAATCAGCGTATTCATGAATATTGTTGTCTGATGCTATCTGGAACACATCCCAGTCCACGTGATCGGAACAATCTGGAAGCGTGGAATCAGATTGGTCGAACAGACCTGAGCACGGGCGTTTTCTGTTTAAGTTTCTGTCTATAGGCTGGCAGCAACAAAATGGAGTCGGGGTCAGATTTGCCAAAAGGAGGGTGAGGGAGGGCTTTGTATGCGTTGCTGAAGTTAGAGTAACAATGATCCAGAATTTTTCCATCCCGGGTATTTGATATGCTGATAAAGTTTAGGGAGCCTTGTTTTCAGATTAGCCTTGTTAATCTGGGGGGGGATATACACGGCTGTGATTATAATCGAAGAGAATTCTCTTGGCAGTCGGCATTTGATTGTAAGGAATTCTAGGTCAGGTGAACAAAAAGACTTGAGTTCCTGTATGTTGTTATGATCACACCACGACTTGTTAATCATAAGGCATACCCCCCCGCCCCTCTTCTTATCAAAGAGATGTTTGTTTCTGTCTGCGATGCGTGGAGAAACCAGGTGGCCGTACCGACTCTGATAGCGTGTCTCGAGTGAGCCATGTTTATCGTATCAACGCTGTGCATTACATGGAAGACATCCTGTGGTACCCTTCCTGCAGGCTCATCCTGACATGACCCTCCAGCATGACAATGCCACCACACACAGAACGAGCAGTATGGCTGATTTCCTGCAAGACAGGGATGTCAGTGTTCTGCCATTGCCAATGAGGAGCCCGGATCGTTTGGGACCTGTTGGATCGGAGGGTGAGGGCTCCCCCCCCCAGAAATGTCTGGGAAACTTGCAGGTGCCTTGGTGGAAGAGTGAGAGTCAAGTGTCTACACTGATATTTTCAACCTCTCCCTGACCGAGTCTGTAATGCCTACATGTTTCAAGCAGACCACCGTAGTCCCTGTGCCCAAGAATGTGAAGGTAACCTGCCTAAATGACTACATCAACACCATCATCCCGGAAACCTTTATACCCAATCCGCCCCAACAGATCCACATGTGATTTATACCACATTTATTTACATCAGAATATGTTTTACTTGCAGGCTGCAATGTTTTTATTTGTTTGTTTTATGTAGGCTGTTTTTATAGAGTTGGCGATATAAGTTTTATATTTGTTTAATTCTATATTAACCACATAACAATGATCTTGAGATTCAAAGACGTTATTATAAATGAAACTGTTCTATGAAAACATGCCCTAACTGGCAGATCAGTAGAAATGGTAAATTGGCGCTCGGCTGAAACAGTTTGCTGTCCCCTGGTTGTACTGTATTACTGGCACCTTCAGGAGTGGTCGGGTCGGTAGCAGGTCTCTTTGAGTCATTTGTGTCTGAATGATTTTGTCAAACAGTGTGCTTAAAGCATCCGACAATCTCTATAGTTGATTTTAATTCAAACACATAGGTGTATTTTTGAAAAATACACTTAAACATTTTGCGCTTGCTCAAAAGACTTGGGTTGGACAGCCCTACTGTTGACATTCCTGCTTTTTAAAGGATGCATATATTAAATACCTCATTTCCTGGTTTCCTGGTTTTTCACATGATGAACAAAACTGAACGTAAAAAGAAACCAAAATGAAACTTCTGAAGGGGAAGCATAGAAAAATGGCACATAGAATGGATAATGCTTATCAGACTGGTTTGCGGTGAGTGACAGATCTATTATTTACATTTCTTTCTGAAATGAGAGGGGTCTGTAACAGACCTTTTTAAGGGGCTCTGCTCTATATTAATGTGCGTTTCTTTGTTTCTGTGTGTTTTCCAGGAATAGACTTCAAGATCAAAACTGTTGAACTCCAAGGAAAGAAGATCAAACTACAGATATGGTGAGTGGAGGAGGTGTAACAGGGACGCATCGGAGCGGTTCAACGCCATCGCCACCTGCTACACTGAGTGCATAAAACATTAGGAACACCTGCTCTTTCCATGACAGACTGACCAGGTGAATCCAGGTGAAATCTATGATCCCTTATTGACGTCACTTGTTAAATCCACTTCAATCAGTGTAGATGAAGGGGAGGAGACAGGTTAAAGAAGGCTTTTAAACCTTGAGACATGGATTGTGTATGTGTGTCATTCAGAGGGTGAATGGGCAAGACAAGATTTAGGTGCCTTTGAATGGGGTATGGTAGTTGGTGCCAGGCGCACAGGTTTGTGTCGAGAGCTGCAACGCTGCTGGGTTTTCCGTGCTCAAGAATGGTCCACCACCCAAAGGACATCCAACCAACTTGACACAACTGTGGGAAGCAATGGAGTCAACATGGGCCAGCATCTCTGTGGAACGCTTTCAACACCTTGTTGAGTCCCTGAGGAATTGAAGTTGTTCTGGGGGCAAAAAAATAAATAAATGAAATAATACATTTACATAAGTATTCAGACCTGTTACTCAGTACTTTAACCTTTGGCAGCGATTACAGCTTCAAGTCTTTTTATGTATGATGCTACAAGCTTGGCACACCTGTATTTGTGGAGTTTCTCCCATTCTTCTCTGCAGATCCTCTCAAGCTCTGTCAGGTTGGATGGGGAGCGTCACTACACAGCTATTTTCAGGTCTCTCCAGAGTTGTTAGATCGGGTTCAAGTCTAGGCTCTGGCTGGGCCACTCAAGGACATTCAGAGACTTGTCCCGAAGCCACTCATGCGTTGTATTGGCTGTGTGCTTAGGGTCGTAGTCCTGTTGGAAGGAGAACCTTCGCCCCAGTCAGGTCCTGAGCGCTCTGGAGCAGGTTTTCATCAAGGATCTCTCTGTACTTTGCTCCGTTCATCTTTCCTTTAATCCTGCCTAGTCTCCCATTAACACACAAGTAATGTGTATTTCGTTATTTTTATATATTCAGTAACAGTTAAACGTTTGGACACCTACTCGTTCAAGGGTTTCTTTATTTTTTACTATTTTTTACATTGTAAAATAATCGTGAAGAAACTATCAAAACTATGAAATAACACATATGAAATCATGTTGTTACCACAAAAGGGTTAAACAAATCAAAATATATTTTAGTAGCCACCCTTTGCCTCGATGACAGCTTTGCACACTCTTGGCATTCTCTCAACCAGCTTCATGAGGTAGTCACCTGGAATGCGTTTCAATTAACAGGTGTGCTTGTTAAAAGTTAATTTGTGGAATTTCTTTCCTTATTGCGTTTGAGCCAATCTGTTGTGTTGTGACAAGGTAGGGGTGGTATACAGAAGATGGCCCGATTTTTGTAAAAGACCAAGTCCATATAATGTCAAGAACAGCTCAAATAAGCAAAGAGAAATGGCAGTCCATCATTACTTCAAGACATGAAGGTCAGTCAATACGGAACATTTCAGGAACTTTTTACATTTCTTCAAGTGCAGTCGCAAAAACCATCAAGCACTATGATGAAACTGTCTCTCATGAGGACCGCCACTGGAAGGGAAGACCCAGATTTACCTCCGCTGCAGAGGATAAGTTAATTAGATTTACTCGCCTCAGATTGCAGCCCAAATAAATGCTTCACAGAGTTAACGTAAGATACATCTCAACATCAACTGTTCAGAGGAGACTTCGTGAATCAGGCCTTCATGGTCGAAGCTGCTGCAAAAAAAAAAAACACTACTAAAGAACACCAATAAGAAGAGACTTGCTTGGGCCAAGAAACACAAGCAATGGACATTAGACAGGTGGAAATCTGTTCTCTAGTCTGATAAGTCCAAATTTGAGATTTTTGGTTCCAAGCACTGTGTCTATGTGAGACGCAGAGTAGGTGAACGGATGAGCTCCACGTGTGTGGTTCCCACCATGAAGCATGGAGGAGGTGGTGTGATGGTGCTTTGCTGGTGACACTCAGTGATTCATTTAGAATTCATGGCACACTTAACCAGCATGGCTACCACAGCAATCACCTGACCTCGAATCAATTTGGATGAGTTGGACCGCAGAGTGAAGGAAAGGCAGCCAACAAGTGCTCAGCATATGTGGGAACTCCTTCAAGACTGTTGGAAAAGCATTCCTCATGAAGATGCTTGAGTGAATGCCAGGAGTTTAAAAAGTGTGCAAAGCTGTCAAGGCAAAGGGTGGCTACTTTAAATAATCTTTTTTTTTATTATTCTACAATGTAGAAAATAGTAAAATTAAAAAACCTTGAATGAGTAGGTTGTCAACCGTGTGTGTGTGTGTATCTGTATATACAGTTGAAGTCAAAGTTCACATACACCTTAGCCAAATGCATTTAAAAAAAATCCCTGTCTTAGGTCAGTTAGGATCACCACTTTATTTTAAGAATGTGAAATGTCAAAATAATAGTAGAGAGAGTGATTTATTTCAGCTTTTATTAATTGTAGACTTCCAAGTCTGGTTCATCCTCAGGAGCAATTTCCAAACACCTGAAGGTACCATGTTCATCTGTACAAACAATAGTACGCAAGTATAAACACCATGGGACCACACAACTCAGGAAGGAGACGCGTTCTGTCTTCTAGAAATTAACGTACTTTGGTTTGAAAAGTGCAAATCAATCCCAGAACAACAGCAAAGGACCTTGTGAAGATGCTGGAGGAAACAGGTACAAAAGTATCTATATCCACAGTAAACCGAGTCCTATATCGACATAACCTGAAAGGCCGCTCAGCAAGGAAGAATCCACTGGTCCAAAACTGCCATAAAAAAGCCAGACTACGGTTTGCAACTACACCATCCCAACGGTGAAGCACGGGGGTGGCAGCATCATGTTGTGGGGGTGCTTTGCTGCAGGAGGGACTGGTGCACTTCACAAAATAAATGGCATCATGAGGCGGAAAATTATGTGGATATATTGAAGCAACATCTTAAGACATCAGTCAGGAACTTAATGCTTTGTCGCAAATGGATCTACCAAATGGACAATGACCCCAAGCATACTTCCAAAGTTGTGGAAAAATGGCTTAAAGACAACAAAGTCAAGGTATTGGAGTGGCCATCACAAAACCCTGACCTCAATCCTATAGAACATTTGTGGGCAGAACTGAAAAAGCATGTGCGAGCAAGGAGGCCTACAAACCTGACTCAGTTACACCAGCTCTGTCAGGAGGAATGGGCCAAAATTCACCCAACTTATTGTGGGAAGCTTGTGGAAGGCTACCCGAAATATTTGACCCAACTTAAACAATTTAAAGGCAATGCTACGAAATACTATTTGAGCGTATGTAAACTTCTGGCCCACTGGGAATGTGATGAAAGAAATAAAAGCTGAAATAAATAATTATCTCTACTATTATTCTGACATTTCACATTCTTAAAATAAAGTGGTGATCCTAACTGACCTAAGACAGGGAATTTCTACTAGGATTAAATGTCAGGAATTGTGAAAAACTGAGTTGAATTGTATTTGGCTAAGGTGTATGTAAACTTCTGACTTCAACTGTATATAATGTGTTTAACAGGAACACAGCTGGTCAGGAGAGGTTTATATATAATGTGTTTAACAGGAACACAGCTGGTCAGGAGAGGTTTATATATAATGTGTTTAACAGGGACACAGCTGGTCAGGAGAGGTTTATATATAATGTGTTTAACAGGGACACAGCTGGTCAGGAGAGGTTTATATATAATGTGTTTAACAGGGACACAGCTGGTCAGGAGAGGTTTATATATAATGTGTTTAACAGGGACACAGCTGGTCAGGAGAGGTTTATATATAATGTGTTTAACAGGGACACAGCTGGTCAGGAGAGGTTTATATATAATGTGTTTAACAGGGACACAGCTGGTCAGGAGAGGTTTATATATAATGTGTTTAACAGGGACACAGCTGGTCAGGAGAGGTTTATATATAATGTGTTTAACAGGGACACAGCTGGTCAGGAGAGGTTTATATATAATGTGTTTAACAGGGACACAGCTGGTCAGGGGAGGTTTATATATAATGTGTTTAACAGGGACACAGCTGGTCAGGGGAGGTTTATATATAATGTGTTTAACAGGGACACAGCTGGTCAGGAGAGGTTTATAAATAATGTGTTTAACAGGGACACAGCTGGTCAGGAGAGGTTTATATATAATGTGTTTAACAGGGACACAGCTGGTCAGGAGAGGTTTATATATAATGTGTTTAACAGGGACACAGCTGGTCAGGAGAGGTTTATATATAATGTGTTTAACAGGGACACAGCTGGTCAGGAGAGGTTTATATATAATGTGTTTAACAGGGACACAGCTGGTCAGGAGAGGTTTATATATAATGTGTTTAACAGGGACACAGCTGGTCAGGAGAGGTTTATATATAATGTGTTTAACAGGGACACAGCTGGTCAGGAGAGGTTTATATATAATGTGTTTAACAGGGACACAGCTGGTCAGGAGAGGTTTATAAATAATGTGTTTAACAGGGACACTGCTGGTCAGGAGAGGTTTATATATAATGTGTTTAACAGGGACACAGCTGGTCAGGAGAGGTTTATATATAATGTGTTTAACAGGGACACAGCTGGTCAGGAGAGGTTTATAAATAATGTGTTTAACAGGGACACAGCTGGTCAGGGGAGGTTTATATATAATGTGTTTAACAGGGACACAGCTGGTCAGGAGAGGTTTATATATAATGTGTTTAACAGGGACACAGCTGGTCAGGAGAGGTTTATATATAATGTGTTTAACAGGGACACAGCTGGTCAGGAGAGGTTTATATATAATGTGTTTAACAGGGACACAGCTGGTCAGGAGCGGTTCCACACCATCACCACGTCCTACTACCGAGGCGCCATGGGCATCATGCTGGTCTATGACATCACCAACGCCAAGAGCTTCGAGAACATCAGCAAGTGGCTCCGCAACATCGACGAGGTACACACACGGACATTATACACACGCACACATTCCCACACACATATAGATAGAGATACAGTTAAGAATGTGAAATGTCAGAATAATAGAAGGGAGAATGATTTATTTCAGCTTGTATTTCTTTCATCACATTCCCAGTGGGTCAGAAGTTTACATACACTCAATTAGTATTTGGTAGCATTGCCTTTAATTGTTTAACTTGGGTCAAATATTTCGGGTAGCCTTCCACAAGCTTCCCACAATAAGTTGGGTGAATTTTGGCCCATTCCTCCTGACAGAGCTAGTGTAACTGAGTCAGGTTTGTAGGCCTCCTTGCTCGAACATGCTTTTTCAGTTCTGCCCACAAATGTTCTATAGGATTGAGGTCAGGGCTTTGTGATGGCCACTCCAATACCTTGACTTTGTTGTCCCTATGCCATTTTGCCACAACTTTGGAAGTATGTTTGGGGTCATTGTCCATTTGGAAGACCCATTTGCGACCAAGCTTTAACTTCCTGACTGTCTTTTTACTGTTGTTTTATTTCTTTACTTACCTATTGTTCACCTAACACCTTTTTTGCACTATTGGTTAGAGCCTGTAAGTAAGCATTTCACTGTGAGGTCTACTACACCTGTTGTATTCAGCATTTCACTGTAAGGTCTACTACACCTGTTGTATTCAGCATTTCACTGTAAGGTCTACTACACCTGTTGTATTCAGCATTTCACTGTGAGGTCTACTACACCTGTTGTATTCAGCATTTCACTGTCAGGTCTACTACACCTGTTGTATTCAGCATTTCACTGTGAGGTCTACTACACCTGTTGTATTCAGCATTTCACTGTGAGGTCTACTACACCTGTTGTATTCAGCATTTCACTGTGAGGTCTACTACACCTGTTGTATTCGGCATTTCACTGTGAGGTCTACTACACCTGTTGTATTCGGCATTTCACTGTGAGGTCTACTACACCTGTTGTATTCAGCATTTCACTGTAAGGTCTACTACACCTGTTGTATTCAGCATTTCACTGTAAGGTCTACTACACCTGTTGTATTCGGCATTTCACTGTGAGGTCTACTACACCTGTTGTATTCAGCATTTCACTGTGAGGTCTACTACACCTGTTGTATTCAGCATTTCACTGTGAGGTCTACTACACCTGCTGTATTCAGCATTTCACTGTAAGATCTACCTACATCTGTTATATTCGGTGCACATGACAAATACACTTTCATTTGATGTCTTGAGATGTTGCTTCAATATATCCACATAATTTTCCTCCCTCATGATGCTATCTATTTTGTGAAGTGCACCAGTCCCTCCTGCAGCAAAGCACCCCCACAACATGATGCTAACACCCCCGTGCTTCACGGTTGGGATGGTGTTCTTCGGCTTGCAAGCCTCCCCCTTTTTCCTCCAAACATAACGATGTTCATTATGGCCAAACAGTTCTATTTTTGGTTCATCAGACCAGAGGACATTTATCCATAAAGTACCATCTTTGTCCCATGTGCAGTTGCAAACCGTAGTCTGGCTTTTTTTTATTTTTATGGCGGTTTTGGAGCAGTGGTTTCTTCCTTGCTGAGCGCCTTTCAGATTATGTCGATATAGGACTCGTTTTACTGTGGATATTGATACTTTTGTACCTGTTTCCTCCAGCATCTTCACAAGGTCCTTTGCAGTTGTTCTGAGATTCATTTGCACTTTTCACAACAAAGTATGTTCATCTCTAGGAGACAGAACGCGTCTCCTTCCTGAGCGGTATGACAGCTGCGTGGTCCCAGGGTGTTTATACTTGCGTACTAATGTTTGTAGAGATGAACGTGGTACCTTCAGGTGTTGGAAATTGCTCCCAAGGATAAACCAGACTTGTGGAGGTCTACAATTATTTTTCTGGCTGATTTCTTTTGATTTTCCCGTGATGTCAAACAGAGGCACTGAGTTTGAAGGTAGGCCTTGAAATACATCCACAGGTACTCCTCCAATCGACTCAAATTATGTGAATTAGCCTATCAGAAGCTTCTAAAGCCATGGCATCATTTTCTGGAATTTTCCAAGCTGTTTAAAGGCACAGTCAACTTAGTGTATGTAAATTTCTGACCCACTGGAATTGTGATACAGTGAAATAATCTGTCTGTACACAATTGTTGTAAAAATGACTTGTGTCATGCACTAAGTAGATGTCCTAACCGAGTAGATGTCCTAAGGCATTTGTGGAGTGTTTGAAAAACGAGATTTAGTTACTCCAACCTAAGTGTATGTAAACTTCTGACTTCGTGTGTGTGTGTGTGTGTGTGTGTGTGTGTGTACAAAATATAAAACATCAGCAGTTTCCAGCTACAACATTAACAATGTCTGCACTGTTTCTGATCAATTTGATGTTATTTTAATGGAAGAAAAAAAAGTGCTTTTCTTTCAATAACAAGGACATTTCTAAGTGATTCCAAACTGTTGAATGGTATTATATATATATATATACATATATACACACACACACACACACACACACACACACACACACACACACACACGTTATATAGTTGATCTTGCTAAAGCGTTCACTGCCTCATTCAGAGGGCCGGATGGGGTTAGTCTGTACTATGATGGGGTTAGTCTGTACTGTGATGGGGTTAGTCTGTACTGTGATGGGGTTAGTCTGTACTGTGATGGGGTTAGTCTGTACTGTGATGGGGTTAGTCTGTACTGTGATGGGGTTAGTCTGTACTGTGATGGGGTTAGTCTGTACTGTGATGGGGTTAGTTAGTACAGACTAACTAACCCCGTCATCGTACAGACTAACTAACCCCAACACACAGTGCAGACTGTTGGGGTTAGTTAGTCTGTACGATTATGCGCCAAGGTCAGTCTGTACGACGATGCGTCGGGGTGTTGTGTGATGTTGGGGTTCGAGTTAGTCTGTAATATGATGTGTTTCAGCATGCCAACGAGGACGTGGAGAGAATGCTGCTAGGCAACAAGTGTGACATGGAGGACAAGAGGGTGGTACCAAAAGCCAAGGGAGAGCAGGTGAGACACACTATCATTTCAATAGGCTCCATGTTGTATTAACAGTAGACTTTCAGCCTGTCAGAACGTTGATATATAGATATGATAAATGGTGCAGTAACTATTATCTAGGATTCATTGCTTGAAGAAATATTTGTGGAAATATATATATTTAAACAAAATAACAACAATAGTTATTTGTTTAGATAATCAATGATATGTTTTGTATAATTCTATTAATCAAATGTATTTATAAAGCCCTTCTTATATCTGCTGATATCTCAAAATGCTGTACAGAAATCAAGCCTAAAACCCCAAACAGCAAGCAATGCAGGTGTAGAAGCACGGTGGCTAGGAAAAACCTCCTAGAAAGGCCAGAATCTAGGAAAAAACCTAGAGAGGAACCAGGCTCTGAGGGGTGGCCAGTCCTCTTCTGGCTCTTCTGGCTGTGCCGGGTGGAGATTATAACAGAACATGGCCAAGATGTTCAAATGTTCATAGATGACCAGCAGGGTCAGATAATAATAATCACAGTAGTTGTCGAGGGTGCAACAGGTCAGCACCTCAGGAGTAAATGTCAGTTGGCTTTTCATAGCCGATCATTCAGAGTGTCTCTACCGCTCCTGCTGTCTCTAGAGAGTTGAAAACAGCAGGTCTGGGACAGGTAGCGCGTCTGGTGAACAGGTCAGGGTTCCATAGCCGCAGGCAGAACAGTTGAAACTGGAGCAGCAGCACGGCCAGGTGGACTGGGGACAGCAAGGAGTCATCATGCCAGGTAGTCCTGAGGCATGGTCCTAGAGCTCAGGTCCTCCGAGAGAAAGAGAGAATTAGAGAGAGCCGTCTTAAATTCACACAGGACACCGGATAAGACAGGAGAAATACTCCAGATATAACAAACTGACCCTAGCCCCCCGACACAAACTATTGTAGCATAAATACTGGAGGCTGAGACAGGAGGGGTCGGAGGGATATCTTCAACCACCAACTAACTATCCTGAGACAAGGCCGAGTATAGGCCACAAAGATCTCCGCCACGCCACAAACCCGAGTGGAGGGGGGTGGGCAACCCAGACAGGAAGACCACGTCAGTGACTCAACCAACTCAAGTGACGCACCCTTTCTAAGGACAGCTTGGAAGAGTGCCAGTGACTCAACCCCTGTAATAGCGAATCCCAGTGGAGAGAGGGGAACCGGCCAGGCAGAGACAGCAAGGGCGGTTCGTTGCTCCAGAGCCTTTCCGTTTACCTTCACACTTCTGGGCCAGACTACACTCAATCATAGGACCTACTGAAAAGATGAGTCTTAAATAAAGACTTAAAGGTTGAGACCGAGTCTCACTCACTAATATGTTTTGGTTCTAGTCAGGATTCTAGCAGCCGTATTTAGCACTAACTGAAGTTTATTTAGTGCTTTTTCCGGGTAGCCGGAAAGTAGAGCATTGCAGTAGTCTAACCTAGAAGTGACAAAAGTATGGATACATTTTTCGGCATCATTTTTGGACAAGTTTCAGATTTTTGCAATGTTACGTAGATGGAAAAAAGCTGTCCTTGAAACAGTCTTGATATGTTCGTCAAAAGAGAGATCAGGGTCCAGAGTAACACCGAGGTCCTTCACAGTTTTATTTCAGATGACTGTACAACCATCAAGATTAATTGTCAGATTCAACAGAAGATCTCTTTTGTTTCTTGGGACCTAGAAATAGCATCTCTGTTTTGTCCAAGTTTAAAAGTAGAACATTTGCTGCTCTCCACTTCCTTATATCTGAAACACAGGCTTCCAGGGAGGGCAATTTTGGGGCTTCACCATGTTTCATCTAAATATACAGCTGTGTGTCATCTGCATAGCACTGAAAGTTAACATTATGTTTCCGAATGACATCCCCAAGAGGTAAAATATATAGTGAAAACAATAGTGGTCCTAAATCGGAGCCTTGAGGAACACTGAAATTTACAGTTGATTTGTCAGAGGACAAACTGATATTTTTCTGACAGATAAGATCTAAACCAGACCACAACTTGTCTGTGTAGACCAATTAGGGTTTACAATCTCTCCAAAAGAATGTGGTGATCAATGGTATCGAAAGCAGCACTAAGGTCTAGGAGCACGAGGACAGATGTAGAGCCTCGGTCTGATGTCATTACAAGGTAATTTACCACCTTCACAAGTGCAGTCTCAGCGCTATGATGGGGTCATAAACCAGACTGAAGAGTATCGTATACATTGTTGGTCTTCAGGAAGGCAGCGAGTTGCTGCGGAACAGCTTTTTCAAAACAAATTAGAGGAATGGGAGATTCGATATAGGCTGACTCTTTGGGTTGTCAGAGAATTTATAGCATTATATTTGATGCTCCTTGGTAGGGGTCTGAGCAGATTTATTTGTTGCGATTGCAAATGTGCTAAAATGGTGGTCCGATAGTCCAGGATTATGAGGAAAAACATTAAGATCCACAACATTTATTCCATGGGACAGAACTAGGTCCAGAGTATAACTGTGACAGTGAGTAGGTCCAGAGACAAGTTGGACAAAACCCACTGAGTTGATGATGGCTCCGAAAGCCTTTTGGAGTGGGTCTGTGGACTTTTCCATGTGAATATTAAAATCACCAAAAATTTGAATATTATCTGCCATGACTTAAAGATACGATAGGAATTCAGGGAACTACTTTCGTTTGACAAAGTAGAAATTAATAAGATTACAATATAACCGTCCAGGTTGGTGAAATGTTTTGCTGAATTCCTAAACAAAAGCACCTGAACTGTAAAGAATGAATTGCATAAAGAAATAGCATATTTTATGTTTATTATGTTAAAACAAAGCCTATATGTTATTATGTTAAAACAAAGCCTATATGTTATTATGTTAAAACAAAGCCTATATGTTATTATGTTAAAACAAAGCCTATATGTTATTATGTTAAAACAAAGCCTCTATATGTTATTATGTTAAAACAAAGCCTATATGTTATTATGTTAAAACAAAGCCTCTATATGTTATTATGTTACAACAAAGCCTATATGTTATTATGTTAAAACAAAGCCTATATGTTATTATGTTAAAACAAAGCCTCTATATGTTATTATGTTAAAACAAAGCCTATATGTTATTATGTTAAAACAAAGCCTATATGTTATTATGTTAAAACAAAGCCTATATGTTATTATGTTAAAACAAAGCCTATATGTTATTATGTTAAAACAAAGCCTATATGTTATTATGTTAAAACAAAGCCTCTATATGTTATTATGTTAAAACAAAGCCTATATGTTATTATGTTAAAACAAAGCCTCTATATGTTATTATGTTAAAACAAAGCCTATATGTTATTATGTAAAACAAAGCCTCTATATGTTATTATGTTAAAACAAAGCCTATATGTTATTATGTAAAACAAAGCCTCTATGTTATTATGTTAAAACAAAGCCTATATGTTATTATGTTAAAACAAAGCCTATATGTTATTATGTTACAAATGTTTGCTTAGTAACCAAAGCAATGCCACTGCGGGAGTGGTAATGTGCCGAATGCAGGGATATTCTTGGAAAAAGTGACATTTGGAAATAGAGCTGCACCTATTGAATTATGAGTTATTTGACAAAGGTACGTGTTTAAAAAAAAGACTCTTTCAGATTCTATATAGAAATCACAATGTTTTATCTGCATGTGACTTTGAAGGAGGATTTGACACTGTGTTGCTCCTTTCTCTGCATCTGTCAATTATACAGTGCCTTGCGAAAGTATTCGGCCCCCTTGAACTTTGCGACCTTTTGCCACATTTCAGGCTTCAAACATAAAGATATAAAAGTGTATTTTTTTGTGAAGAATCAACAACAAGTGGGACACAATCATGAAGTGGAACGACATTTATTGGATATTTCAAACTTTTTTAACAAATCAAAAACTGAAAAATTGGGCGTGCAAAATTATTCAGCCCCCTTAAGTTAATACTTTGTAGCGCCACCTTTTGCTGCGATTACAGCTGTAAGTTGCTTGGGGTATGTCTCTATCAGTTTTGCACATCGAGAGACTGAATTTTTTTCCCATTCCTCCTTGCAAAACAGCTCGAGCTCAGTGAGGTTGGATGGAGAGCATTTGTGAACAGCAGTTTTCAGTTCTTTCCACAGATTCTCGATTGGATTCAGGTCTGGACTTTGACTTGGCCATTCTAACACCTGAATATGTTTATTTTTGAACCATTCCATTGTAGATTTTGCTTTATGTTTTGGATCATTGTCTTGTTGGAAGACAAATCTCCGTCCCAGTCTCAGGTCTTTTGCAGACTCCATCAGGTTTTCTTCCAGAATGGTCCTGTATTTGGCTTCATCCATCTTCCCATCAATTTTAACCATCTTCCCTGTCCCTGCTGAAGAAAAGCAGGCCCAAACCATGATGCTGCCACCACCATGTTTGACAGTGGGGATGGTGTGTTCAGCTGTGTTGCTTTTACGCCAAACATAATGTTTTGCATTGTTGCCAAAAAGTTCAATTTTGGTTTCATCTGACCAGAGCACCTTCTTCCACATGTTTGGTGTGTCTCCCAGGTGGCTTGTGGCAAACTTTAAACGACACTTTTTATGGATATCTTTAAGAAATGGCTTTCTTCTTGCCACTCTTCCATAAAGGCCAGATTTGTGCAATATACGACTGATTGTTGTCCTATGGACAGAGTCTCCCACCTCAGCTGTAGATCTCTGCAGTTCATCCAGAGTGATCATGGGCCTCTTGGCTGCATCTCTGATCAGTCTTCTCCTTGTATGAGCTGAAAGTTTAGAGGGACGGCCAGGTCTTGGTAGATTTGCAGTGGTCTGATACTCCTTCCATTTCAATATTATCGCTTGCACAGTGCTCCTTGGGATGTTTAAAGCTTGGGAAATCTTTTGTATCCAAATCCGGCTTAACTTCTTCACAACAGTATCTCGGACCTGCCTGGTGTGTTCCTTGTTCTTCATGATGCTCTCTGCGCTTTTAACAGACCTCTGAGACTATCACAGTGCAGGTGCATTTATACGGAGACTTGATTACACACAGGTGGATTGTATTTATCATCATTAGTCATTTAGGTCAACATTGGATCATTCAGAGATCCTCACTGAACTTCTGGAGAGAGTTTGCTGCACTGAAAGTAAAGGGGCTGAATAATTTAGCACGCCCAATTTTTCAGTTTTTGATTTGTTAAAAAAGTTTGAAATATCCAATAAATGTCGTTCCACTTCATGATTGTGTCCCACTTGTTGATTCTTCACAAAAAAATACAGTTTTATATCTTTGTTTGAAGCCTGAAATGTGGCAAAAGGTTGCAAAGTTCAAGGGGGCTGAATACTTTCGCAAGGCACTGTATGATGCATCCATCTCTTCATATACAATTTGACAACTGATAATATTGTCACTCATCAGATTATTGTCCATTTAATCTTGTCTATAGGTTCTTTTTATGTGTGAAATTGTTTTCGGTGTAGTTTTGATTGGCTGACTGGCATCGTTTCAACTTGGATAAAGTCAAGGATATGTTTTGCATTATTCTAAAGGCCTTCTGCAACAAGTAGCCTGTTTTTATTTCCCTTTAAATAAATTAGATTATTAGAGGAATTACAGTAAACCAAGCAGCAAAGAAACGGCTTCGTTTTACAAAGTAAACCGTAAAAGATAATGTTATCATTCTGCAAGGCGAGATGTCAAACCTCATTACACTATTGTTCTAAATTAAATCAACCTTATCATTCAGTTAGGCCTAATTTTAAATTAGATTGTGAAGCAAACTTGCACAATTATCGCCCATTCCGTCCATTTGTCATTCATTCAGTGGGCATCGTTTTCTTCACTGGATAGTCAAGGATATGTTTTGCATTATTCTATTTTTCTGAAGGTCTACTGCAACACGTAGCATGTGTTTGTTTCCCTTAAAGTACATTTGTTATAGAGTTATAGTAAATAATCAGTCATGTCCTCCTCTTTCACTCTCTCTCAGATTGCCAGAGAACATGGTATTAGATTTTTTGAGACGAGTGCCAAGGCCAACATCAGCATCGAGAAGGCTTTCCTCACGCTAGCAGAAGACATCCTCAGAAAGGTTGGTGGTGTTAGTATCTGTAGCATGTGTGTATGTACACTACCAGTCAAAAGTCTGGACACACCTACTCATTCCAGGGTTTTTCTTTATTTTACTTTTTCTACATTGTAGAATAATAGTGACGACATCACAACTATGAAATAACACATATGGAATCATGTAGGAACCAAAAAAGTATTAAACAAATCCTAAATATATTTGAGATTCTTCAAAGTAGCCACCCTTTGCCTTGATGACAGCTTGGCACACTCTTGGCATTCTCTCAACCAGCTTCAGGAGGTAGTCACCTGGAATAGGTGCACCTTGTTAAAAGTTAATTTGTGGATTTGCAGTCCAAATAAATGCTTCACAGAGTTCAAGTTCAAGGAGACTGCATGAATCAGGCCTTCGTGGTTGAATTACTGCAAAGAAACCACTACTAAAGGACACCAATAAGAAGAAGAGACTTGCTTGGGCCAAGAAACACGAGCATTGGACATTAGACCAGTGGAAGTCTGTCCTTTGGTCTGATGAGTCCAAATGTGCTATTTTTGGTTCCAATCGAGGTGTTTGTGAGACGTCGAGTAGGTGAACGGATGATCTCCACATGTGTGGTTCCCACCTTGAAGCATGGAGGAGGAGGTGTAGGGGTGCTTTGCTGTTGACACTGATTTATTTAAGAGGGAAGGCACACTTAACCAGCATAGCTACCACAGCATTCTGCAGCGATATGCTAAACCATCTGGGTTGGCCTTAGTTCCACTATTATTATAACCAACACACCTCCAGGTTGAGTAAGGGCTATTTTACCAAGAAGGAGAGTGATGGAGTGCTGCATCAGATGACCTGTCCTCCACAATCACCCAACTCAATTTGGATGGTTTGGGATGAGTTGGACCTCGGATTGAAGAAAACGCAGCGAGCAAGTGCTCAGCATATGTGGGAACTCCTTCAAGACTGTTGGAAAAGCATTCCTCATGAAGTTGGTTGAGAGAATTCAAGAGTGTGCAAAGCTGTCAAGGCAAAGGGTGGCTACTTTGAAGAATATATATATATTTTGATTTGTTTAACACTTTTGTGGTTACTAAATGATTCAATATGTGTTGTTTCATAGTTTTGATGTCTTAACTATTATTCTACAATGTAGAAAATAGTCCAAATGAATCAGTTGGTCCAAACCTTTGACTGGTACTGTGTATGTGATGATGGTGGTGTAAGCAATGTTTGCATGTATAATGTGTGTGTAACGTGGGTGTGTGTTGCAGACGCCCGTCAAAGAGCCCAACAGTGAAAACGTGGACATCAGCGGTGGGAGTGGAGTCACAGGATGGAAGAGCAAGTGCTGCAGTTAGAACAGCCCTCTGTCCCTCCCTCACACACACTGACATGCACACTCTTTATCTCTAGTAGCTAACTCTCTAACACTCATCCCCTCGATCTTTTGTCATCAATTCTCTTGACCAACTCTCTCTCCTCCCCTCTCTCTCTCTCTCTCTCTCTCTCTCTCTCTCTCTCTCTCTCTCCTCCCCTGTCCCCTCTCTCTCTCCTCCCCTGTCCCCTCTCTCTCTCCTCCCCTGTCCCCTCTCTCTCTCCTCCCCTGTCCCCTCTCTCTCTCTCCTCCCCTGTCCCCTCTCTCTCTCTCCTCCCCTGTCCCCTCTCTCTCTCTCCTCCCCTGTCCCCTCTCTCTCTCTCCTCCCCTGTCCCCTCTCTCTCTCTCCTCCCCTGTCCCCTCTCTCTCTCTCCTCCCCTCTCTCTCTCTCCTCCCCTGTCCCCTCTCTCTCTCTCTCTCCTCCCCTGTCCCCTCTCTCTCTCTCTCTCTCTCTCTCCTCCCCTGTCCCCTCTCTCTCTCTCTCTCTCTCTCTTCCCCTGTCCCCTCTCTCTCTCCTCCCCTGTCCCCTCTCTCTCTCTCCTCCCCTGTCCCCTCTCTCTCTCCTCCCCTGTCCCCTCTCTCTCCTCCCCTGTCCCCCCTCTCTCTCTCTCTCTCTCTCTCTCTCTCTCTCCTCCCCTGTCCCCTCTCTCTCTCTCTCTCTCTCCTCCCCTGTCCCCTCTCTGCTCTTTCTCTCCTCCCCTGTCCTCTCTCTCTCTCCTCCCCTGTCCCCTCTCTCTCTCCTCCCCTGTCCTCTCTCTCTCCTCCCCTGTCCCCTCTCTCTCCTCCACTGTCCCCTCTCTCTCTCTCCTCCCCTGTCCCCTCTCTCTCTCTCTCTCTCCTCCCCTGTCCCCTTTCTCTCTCTCCTCCCCTGTCCCCTCTCTCTCTCTCTCTCCTCCCCTGTCCCCTCTCTCTCTCTCTCTCTCCTCCCCTGTCCTCTCTCTCTCTCTCCTCCCCTGTCCCCTCTCTCTCTCTCCTCCCCTGTCCCCTCTCTCTCTCTCCTCCCCTGTCCCCTCTCTCTCTCTCTCCTCCTCTGTCCCCTCTCTCTCACTCTCTCCTCCCCTGTCCCCTCTCACTCTCTCCTCCCCTGTCCTCTCTCTCTCCTCCCCTGTCCTCTCTCCTCCCCTGTCCCCCCTCTCTCTCGCTCTCCTCCCCTGTCCCCCGTCTCTCTCTCTCTCTCCTCCCCTGTCCCCCCTCTCTCTCTCTCTCTCCTCCCCTGTCCCCCCTCTCTCTCTCTCTCTCTCTCCTCCCCTGTCCCCCGTCTCTCTCTCTCTCTCCTCCCCTGTCCCCCCCCTCTCTCTCTCTCCTCCCCTGTCCCCCCTCTCTCTCTCTCTCTCCTCCCCTGTCCCCCCTCTCTCTCTCTCTCTCTCTCCTCCCCTGTCCCCCCCCTCTCTCTCTCCTCCTGTCCCCACCTCTCTCTCTCTCTCCTCCCCCTCTCTCTCTCCTCCTGTCCCCACCTCTCTCTCTCTCTCCTCCCCTGTCCCCACCTCTCTCTCTCTCTTCTCCCCTGTCCCCACCTCTCTCTCTCTCTCCTCCCCTGTCCCCACCTCTCTCTCTCTCCTCCCCTGTCCTCTCTCTCTCTCTCTCTCTCCTCCCCTTTCCTCTCTCTCTCTCTCCTCCCCTGTCCTCTCTCTCTCTCTCTCCTCCCCTGTCCTCTCTCTCTCTCTCTCTCCTCCCCTGTCCTCTCTCTCTCTCTCTCTCCTCCCCTGTCCTCTCTCTCTCTCCTCCCCTGTCCCCTCTCTCTCTCTCCTCCCCTGTCCTCTCTCTCTCTCTCCTCCCCTGTCCTCTCTCTCTCTCCTCCCCTGTCCTCTCTCTCTCTCCTCCCCTGTCCTCTCTCTCTCTCCTCCCCTGTCCTCTCTCTCTCTCCTCCCCTGTCCTCTCTCTCTCTCCTCCCCTGTCCTCTCTCTCTCTCCTCCCCTGTCCTCTCTCTCTCTCCTCCCCTGTCCTCTCTCTCTCTCTCTCCTCCCCTGTCCTCTCTCTCTCTCTCTCTCCTCCCCTGTCCTCTCTCTCTCTCCTCCCCTGTCCTCTCTCTCTCTCCTCCCCTGTCCTCTCTCTCTCTCCTCCCCTGTCCTCTCTCTCTCCTCCCCTGTCCTCTCTCTCTCTCCTCCCCTGTCCTCTCTCTCTCTCCTCCCCTGTCTCTCTCTCTCTCTCCTCCCCTCTCTCTCTCTCTCTCTCCTCCCCTCTCTCTCTCTCTCTCCTCCCCTGTCCTCCCCTGTCCTCTCTCTCTCTCTCTCCTCCCCTGTCCTCCCCTGTCCTCTCTCTCTCTCTCTCCTCCCCTGTCCTCTCTCTCTCTCTCTCTCTCCCCTGTCCTCTCTCTCTCTCTCTCCTCCCCTGTCCTCTCTCTCTCTCTCTCTCTCTCCTCCCCTGTCCCCTGTCCCCTCTCTCTATCTTTTTAGCTTTCTAAAGATCAGTTTGTTTCTGATAAAAAGATAAATCATGTTTCCTGTTTATTTGCAAAATGAGAGTGAAAGTCAGTAAACTTTTTAATCTTTCCTTTGGCTGAAGCCTCCTGGTCCCCTCACCATTGGTCAAAGAAAAAAACAAATAAGAAAAAAAATGTAGGATTAACATTTTGTACACTAGTGGGTTATATTGTCAAGGTGCCGTATTTTGACATCTGTAAACAAGTAACGGAGATGGGGTTTATTTAGTCTTGTGCCTTATATGGAAGACGGGTGGAACCTCACCCACCCAATTCAATTAAAAGTTTGGTATTCTGGCTCCTCCCACGACGGAGCTAAGCAGAAAGGTTTGAATTTCCCCACCAACCAGATCTTGTTAGGATGTCTGCTTAACGATGGGGGTTTGTTTGGGTTGGGAGCATTTGTGATGCCATGTTTCTGTACTGTTGAAACTTTCACTCTGTTTTCATTTAGCAGACACTCTTATCCAGAGTGACTTATAGGAGCAATTAGGGTTAAGTGCCTTGCTCAATGGCACATTGACAGATTTTTCACCTAGTCAGCTCGGGGATTTGAACCAGCGACCGTTCGGTTACTGGCCCAACACTGTTAACCGCTAGGCTACCTGCCGCCCCTGTATGTAAGAGAACGTTCTCGAGGAAATTCAAACAGTTTTGCAGCTCCATTAAAAATAAGCTTGTTTAAGTTATATCCCCGGTGTCTTCTGTTCTTTACCATGCTCCTTAGTGTGTGGCCAGCAGAGGGAGCCCTTTACCATGCTTCTTAGTGTGTGGCCAGCAGAGGGAGCCCTTTACCATGCTTCTTAGTGTGTGGCCAGCAGAGGGAGCCCTTTAACATGCTTCTTAGTGTGTGGCCAGCAGAGGGAGGCCTTTACCATGCTTCTTAGTGTGTGGCCAGCAGAGGGAGCCCTTTAACATGCTTCTTAGTGTGTGGCCAGCAGAGGGAGCCCTTTACCATGCTCCTTAGTGTGTGTGGCCAGTAGAGGGAGCCCTTGATGTATATAGTTCATATAAGGAAATCAGTCAATAGAAATCAATTAATTAGACTAATTACTGGGCAGGGGTGCAGCCATAGGCCCACTCAATCAGAATGAGGTTTTCCCCACAATGGCTTTAACAGACAAATCCTGGGATTCTGAATTTCAGCTCATGGGACCAACACTTTGCATGTTGCCTTGATATTTTTGTTCAGTATCCATGTCGTCATTTTTCTCCTCCCTGCAACCTAATGAATGTTCATACCAAGCCATCACCTTGTCTTGGGACAAAAATGAAGATGTCTTGGAAATTCTGTTTTCAGAGTGTCTTTGTTTTCATGTTTTATTCATTAGTCATACTAATCATTGACTAGAACTCGTGCACAGCCATAGCACAAAGTACTGCACACACATCAAAGTCAACAAGATTTATTGACCAAAATAACTTGTGGTAAAGGCAGTAGAGCACTCCAAACTGTCTTCATCTCTTTAGAGGCAGTCAGAGACGGTCATCTCTTGTTGGGATCTCCGAGCTGTTCCACTTTCTGCTGGATAATAAAATGTCACTATCATATATATTTACAGCAATAACATGTATCATGTATACAGCAATAACATGTAAATCAAATCAAATTTATTTATATAGCCCTTCGTACATCAGCTGATATCTCAAAGTGCTGTACAGAAACCCAGCCTAAAACCCCAAACAGCAAGCAATGCAGGTGTAGAAGCACGGTGGCTAGGAAAAACTCCCTAGAAAGGCCAAAACCTAGGAAGAAACCTTGAGAGGAACCAGGCTATGTGGGGTGGCCAGTCCTCTTCTGGCTGTGCCGGGTGGAGATTATAACAGAACATGGCCAAGATGTTCAAATGTTCATAAATGACCAGCATGGTCGAATAATAATAAGGCAGAACAGTTGAAACTGGAGCAGCAGCACAGCCAGGTGGACTGGGGACAGCAAGGAGTCATCATGTCAGGTAGTCCTGGGGCATGGTCCTAGGGCTCAGGTCCTCCGAGAGAGAGAAGGAGAGAATTAGAGAACGCACACTTAGATTCACACAGGACACCGAATAGGACAGGAGAAGTACTCCAGATATAACAAACTGACCCTAGCCCCCCCGACACATAAACTACTGCAGCATAAATACTGGAGGCTGAGACAGGAGGGGTCGGGAGACACTGTGGCCCCATTCGAGGACACCCCCGGACAGGGCCAAACAGGAAGGATATAACCCCACCCACTTTGCCAAAGCACAGCCCCCACACCACTAGAGGGATATCTTCAACCACCAACTTACCATCCTGAGACAAGGCTGAGTATAGCCCACAAAGACCTCTGCCACGGCACAACCCAAAGGGGGGGGAAACCCAGACAGGATGACCACATCAGTGAATCAACCCACTCAGGTGACGCACCCCCTCCAGGGACGGCATGAGAGAGCCCCGGTAAGCCAGTGACTCAGCCCCTGTAATAGGGTTAGAGGCAGAGAATCCCAGTGGAAAGAGGGGAACCGGCCAGGCAGAGACAGCAAGGGCGGTTCATTGCTCCAGAGCCTTTCCGTTCACCCTCCCACTCCTGGGCCAGACTACACTCAATCAAATGACCCACTGAAGAGATGAGTCTTCAGTAGAGACTTAAAGGTTGAGACCGAGTTTGCGTCTCTGACATGGGTAGGCAGACCATTCCATAAAAATGGAGCTCTATAGGAGAAAGCCCTGCCTCCAGCTGTTTGCTTAGAAATTCTAGGGACAATTAGGAGGCCTGCGTCTTGTGACCGTAGCGTACGTGTAGGTATGTACGGCAGGACCAAATCAGAGAGATAGGTAGGAACAAGCCCATGTAATGCTTTGTAGGTTAGCAGTAAAACCTTGAAATCAGCCCTTGCTTTGACAGGAAGCCAGTGTAGAGAGGCTAGCACTGGAGTAATATGATCAAATTTTTTGGTTCTAGTCAGGATTCTAGCAGCCGTATTTAGCACTAACTGAAGTTTATTTAGTGCTTTATCCGGGTAGCCGGAAAGTAGAGCATTGCAGTAGTCTAACCTAGAAGTGACAAAAGTATGGATACATTTTTCTGCGTCATTTTTGGACAGAAAGTTTCTGATTTTTGCAATGTTACGTAGATGGAAAAAAGCTGTTCTTGAAACAGTCTTGATATGTTCTTCAAAAGAGAGATCAGGGTCCAGAGTAACGCCGAGGTCCTTCACAGTTTTATTTGAGACGACTGTACAACCACTAAGATTAATTGTCAGATTCAACAGAAGATCTCTTTGTTTCTTGGGACCTAGAACAAGCATCTCTGTTTTGTCCGAGTTTAAAAGTAGAAAGTTTGCAGCCATCCACTTCCTTATGTCTGAAACACATTCTTCTAGCAAGGGCAATTTTGGGGCTTCACCATGTTTCATTGAAATGTACAGCTGTGTGTCATCCGCATAGCAGTGAAAGTTAACATTATGTTTTCGAATAACATCCCCAAGAGGTAAAATATATAGTGAAAACAATAGTGGTACTAAAACGGAACGTTGAGGAACACCGAAATGTACAGTTGATTTGTCAGAGGACAAACCATTCACAGAGACAAACTGATATCTTTCCGACAGTTAAGATCTAAACCAGGCCAGAACTTGTCAGTGTAGACCAATCATGTATCATGTATACAGCAATAACATATATCATGTATACAGCAATAGCATATATCATATATACAGCAATAACATATATACTAAGAATTTGTTCTTAACTGACTTGCGTGGTAAAATGAGGGTTACATTTTTAAAAGAAACACACCTTGCCATTTTCATGTCCTTTAATTCTGAATAGCTCAGCTGAAGTAGATATCCCAACCGCCCATGAGGGCTTACTGTTTCTATGCTGAAGTAGATATCCCAACCGCCCATGAGGGCTTACTGTTTCTATGCTGAAGTAGATATCCCAACCACCCATGAGGGCTTACTGTTTGGCACCAGATAGGACCCAGCTTTATTCTATGTTGAAGTAGATATCCCAACCACCCATGAGGGCTTACTGTTTCTATGTTGAAGTAGATATCCCAACCGCCCATGAGGGCTTACTGTTTGGCACCAGATAGGACCCAGCTTTATTCTATGTTGAAGTAGATATCCCAACCACCCATGAGGGCTTACTGTTTGTCACCAGATAGGACCCAGCTTTATTCTATGTTGAAGTAGATATCCCAACCGCCCATGAGGGCTTACTGTTTCTATGTTGAAGTAGATATCCCAACCGCCCATGAGGGCTTACGGTTTGGCATCAGATAGGACCCAGCTTTATTCTATGTCGAAGTAGATATCCCAACCACCCATGAGGGCTTACTGTTTCTATGTTGAAGTAGATATCCCAACCGCCCATGAGGGCTTACTGTTTGGCACCAGATAGGACCCAGCTTTATTCTATTTTGAAGTAGATATCCCAACCACCCATGATGGCTTACTGTTTGGCACCAGATAGGACCCAGCTTTATTCTATGTTGAAGTAGATATCCCAACCACCCATGATGGCTTACTGTTTGGCACCAGATAGGACCCAGCTTTATTCTATTTTGAAGTAGATATCCCAACCACCCATGATGGCTTACTGTTTCTATGTTGAAGTAGATATCCCAACCACCCATGAGGGCTTACTGTTTCTATGTTGAAGTAGATATCCCAACCACCCATGAGGGCTTACTGTTTCTATGTTGAAGTAGATATCCGAACTGCCATGAGGGCTTACTGTTTGGCACCAGATAGGACCCAGCTTTATTCTATGTTGAAGTAGATATCCCAACCACCCATGAGGGCTTACTGTTTCTATGTTGAAGTAGATATCCCAACCTCCCATGAGGGCTTACTGTTTCTATGTTGAAGTAGATATCCCAACCACCCATGAGGGCTTACTGTTTCTATGTTGAAGTAGATATCCCAACCACCCATGAGGGCTTACTGTTTCTATGTTGAAGTAGATATCCCAACCTCCCATGAGGGCTTACTGTTTCTATGTTGAAGTAGATATCCCAACCGCCCATGAGGGCTTACTGTTTGGCACCAGATAGGACCCAGCTTTATTCTATGTTGAAGTAGATATCCCAACCACCCATGAGGGCTTACGGTTTGGCACCAGATAGGACCCAGCTTTATTCTATGTTGAAGTAGATATCCCAACCGCCCATGAGGGCTTACTGTTTCTATGTTGAAGTAGATATCCCAACCTCCCATGAGGGCTTACTGTTTCTATGTTGAAGTAGATATCCCAACCTCCCATGAGGGCTTACGGTTTGGCACCAGATAGGACCCAGCTTTATTCTATGTTGAAGTAGATATCCCAACCGCCCATGAGGGCTTACTGTTTCTATGTTGAAGTAGATATCCGAACTGCCATGAGGGCTTACGGTTTGGCACCAGATAGGACCCAGCTTTATTCTATGTTGAAGTAGATATCCCAACCGCCCATGAGGGCTTACTGTTTCTATGTTGAAGTAGATATCCCAACCTCCCATGAGGGCTTACTGTTTCTATGTTGAAGTAGATATCCCAACCTCCCATGAGGGCTTACTGTTTCTATGTTGAAGTAGATATCCCAACCTCCCATGAGGGCTTACGGTTTGGCACCAGATAGGACCCAGCTTTATTCTATGTTGAAGTAGATATCCCAACCGCCCATGAGGGCTTACTGTTTCTATGTTGAAGTAGATATCCGAACTGCCATGAGGGCTTACGGTTTGGCACCAGATAGGACCCAGCTTTATTCTATGTTGAAGTAGATATCCCAACCACCCATGAGGGCTTACTGTTTGGCACCAGATAGGACCCAGCTTTATTCTATGTCGAAGTAGATATCCCAACCACCCATGAGGGCTTACTGTTTGGCACCAGATAGGACCCAGCTTTATTCTATGTTGAAGTAGATATCCCAACCACCCATGATGGCTTACTGTTTCTACGTTGAAGTAGATATCCCATCCGCCCATGAGGGCTTACTGTTAGGCACCAGATAGGACCCAGCTTTATTCTATGTTGAAGTAGATATCCCAACCGCCCATGAGGGCTTACTGTTTCTATGTTGAAGTAGATATCCCAACCGCCCATGATGGCTTACTGTTTGGCACCAGATAGGACCCAGCTTTATTCTATGTTGAAGTAGATATCCCAACCACCCATGATGGCTTACTGTTTGGCACCAGATAGGACCCAGCTTTATTCTATGTTGAAGTAGATATCCCAACCGCCCATGAGGGCTTACTGTTTCTATGTTGAAGTAGATATCCGAACTGCCATGAGGGCTTACGGTTTGGCACCAGATAGGACCCAGCTTTATTCTATGTCGAAGTAGATATCCCAACCACCCATGAGGGCTTACTGTTTCTATGTTGAAGTAGATATCCCAACCGCCCATGAGGGCTTACTGTTAGGCACCAGATAGGACCCAGCTTTATTCTATGTTGAAGTAGATATCCCAACCACCCATGATGGCTTACTGTTTGGCACCAGATAGGACCCAGCTTTATTCTATGTTGAAGTAGATATCCCAACCACCCATGAGGGCTTACTGTTTGGCACCAGATAGGACCCAGCTTTATTCTATGTTGAACTAGATATCCCAACCGCCCATGAGGGCTTACGGTTTGGCAGCAGATAGGACCCAGCTTTATTCTATGTTGAAGTAGATATCCCAACCACCCATGAGGGCTTACTGTTTCTATGTTGAAGTAGATATCCGAACTGCCATGAGGGCTTACTGTTTGGCACCAGATAGGACCCAGCTTTATTCTATGTTGAATTAGATATCCCAACCACCCATGAGGGCTTACTGTTTCTACGTTGAAGTAGATATCCCAACCGCCCATGAGGGCTTACTGTTAGGCACCAGATAGGACCCAGCTTTATTCTATGTTGAAGTAGATATCCCAACCACCCATGAGGGCTTACTGTTTCTACGTTGAAGTAGATATCCCAACCGCCCATGAGGGCTTACGGTTTGGCAGCAGATAGGACCCAGCTTTATTCTATGTTGAAGTAGATATCCCAACCGCCCATGAGGGCTTACGGTTTGGCATCAGATAGGACCCAGCTTTATTCTATGTTGAAGTAGATATCCCAACCACCCATGAGGGCTTACTGTTTCTATGTTGAAGTAGATATCCGAACTGCCATGAGGGCTTACTGTTTGGCACCAGATAGGACCCAGCTTTATTCTATGTTGAATTAGATATCCCAACCACCCATGAGGGCTTACTGTTTCTACGTTGAAGTAGATATCCCAACCGCCCATGAGGGCTTACTGTTAGGCACCAGATAGGACCCAGCTTTATTCTATGTTGAAGTAGATATCCCAACCACCCATGAGGGCTTACTGTTTCTACGTTGAAGTAGATATCCCAACCGCCCATGAGGGCTTACGGTTTGGCAGCAGATAGGACCCAGCTTTATTCTATGTTGAAGTAGATATCCCAACCGCCCATGAGGGCTTACGGTTTGGCATCAGATAGGACCCAGCTTTATTCTATGTTGAAGTAGATATCCCAACCACCCATGAGGGCTTACTGTTTCTATGTTGAAGTAGATATCCCAACCGCCCATGAGGGCTTACGGTTTGGCACCAGATAGGACCCAGCTTTATTCTACGTTGAAGTAGATATCCCAACCGCCCATGAGGGCTTACTGTTTGGCACCAGATAGGACCCAGCTTTATTCTACGTTGAAGTAGATATCCCAACCGCCCATGAGGGCTTACTGTTTGGCACCAGATAGGACCCAGCTTTATTCTATGTTGAAGTAGATATCCCAACCACCCATGAGGGCTTACTGTTTCTATGCTGAAGTAGATATCCCAACCACCCATGAGGGCTTACGGTTTGGCACCAGATAGGACCCAGCTTTATTCTATGTTGAAGTAGATATCCCAACCGCCCATGAGGGCTTACTGTTTCTATGTTGAAGTAGATATCCCAACCTCCCATGAGGGCTTACTGTTTCTATGTTGAAGTAGATATCCCAACCACCCATGAGGGCTTACGGTTTCTATGTTGAAGTAGATATCCCAACCGCCCATGAGGGCTTACGGTTTGGCAGCAGATAGGACCCAGCTTTATTCTATGTTGAAGTAGATATCCCAACCGCCCATGAGGGCTTACTGTTTGTCACCAGATAGGACCCAGCTTTATTCTATGTTGAAGTAGATATCCCAACCTCCCATGAGGGCTTACGGTTTGGCAGCAGATAGGACCCAGCTTTATTATATTTTGAAGTAGATATCCCAACCACCCATGAGGGCTTACTGTTTCTACGTTGAAGTAGATATCCCAACCGCCCATGAGGGCTTACTGTTTCTACGTTGAAGTAGATATCCCAACCGCCCATGAGGGCTTACTGTTTGGCACCAGATAGGACCCAGCTTTATTCTATGTTGAAGTAGATATCCCAACCACCCATGATGGCTTACTGTTTGGCACCAGATAGGACCCAGCTTTATTCTATGTTGAAGTAGATATCCCAACCGCCCATGAGGGCTTACTGTTTCTATGTTGAAGTAGATATCCCAACCTCCCATGAGGGCTTACGGTTTGGCACCAGATAGGACCCAGCTTTATTCTATGTTGAAGTAGATATCCCAACCGCCCATGAGAGCTTACTGTTTGGCACCAGATAGGACCCAGCTTTATTCTATGTTGAAGTAGATATCCCAACCTCCCATGAGGGCTTACGGTTTGGCACCAGATAGGACCCAGCTTTATTCTATGTCGAAATAGATATCCCAACCACCCATGAGGGCTTACTGTTTCTATGTTGAAGTAGATATCCCAACCTCCCATGAGGGCTTACTGTTTCTATGTTGAAGTAGATATCCCAACCTCCCATGAGGGCTTACGGTTTGGCAGCAGATAGGACCCAGCTTTATTCTATGTTGAAGTAGATATCCCAACCTCCCATGAGGGCTTACTGTTTGGCACCAGATAGGACCCAGCTTTATTCTATGTTGAAGTAGATATCCCAACCGCCCATGAGGGCTTACGGTTTTGCACCAGATAGGACCCAGCTTTATTCTATGTTGAATTAGATATCCCATCCGCCCATGAGGGCTTACGGTTTGGCATCAGATAGGACCCAGCTTTATTCTATGTTGAAGTAGATATCCCAACCACCCATGAGGGCTTACTGTTTCTATGTTGAAGTAGATATCCCAACCGCCCATGAGGGCTTACGGTTTGGCACCAGATAGGACCCAGCTTTATTCTATGTTGAAGTAGATATCCCAACCACCCATGAGGGCTTACTGTTTGGCACCAGATAGGACCCAGCTTTATTCTATGTTGAAGTAGATATCCCAACCGCCCATGAGGGCTTACGGTTTGGCACCAGATAGGACCCAGCTTTATTCTATGTTGAAGTAGATATCCCAACCGCCCATGAGGGCTTACTGTTTCTACGTTGAAGTAGATTTCCCAACCGCCCATGAGGGCTTACTGTTTGGCACCAGATAGGACCCAGCTTTATTCTATGTTGAAGTAGATATCCCAACCACCCATGATGGCTTACTGTTTGGCACCAGATAGGACCCAGCTTTATTCTATGTTGAAGTAGATATCCCAACCGCCCATGAGGGCTTACTGTTTCTACGTTGAAGTAGATATCCCAACCGCCCATGAGGGCTTACGGTTTTGCACCAGATAGGACCCAGCTTTATTCTATGTTGAATTAGATATCCCATCCGCCCATGAGGGCTTACGGTTTGGCACCAGATAGGACCCAGCTTTATTCTATGTTGAAGTAGATATCCCAACCGCCCATGAGGGCTTACTGTTTCTATGTTGAAGTAGATATCCCAACCGCCCATGAGGGCTTACGGTTTTGCACCAGATAGGACCCAGCTTTATTCTATGTTGAAGTAGATATCCCAACCACCCATGAGGGCTTACTGTTTGGCACCAGATAGGACCCAGCTTTATTCTATGTTGAAGTAGATATCCCAACCGCCCATGAGGGCTTACTGTTTCTATGTTGAAGTAGATATCCCATCCGCCCATGAGGGCTTACGGTTTGGCATCAGATAGGACCCAGCTTTATTCTATGTTGAAGTAGATATCCCAACCGCCCATGAGGGCTTACGGTTTGGCACCAGATAGGACCCAGCTTTATTCTATGTTGAAGTAGATATCCCAACCGCCCATGAGGGCTTACGGTTTGGCACCAGATAGGACCCAGCTTTATTCTATTTTGAAGTAGATATCCCAACCACCCATGAGGGCTTACGGTTTGGCACCAGATAGGACCCAGCTTTATTCTATGTTGAAGTAGATATCCCAACCGCCCATGAGGGCTTACGGTTTGGCACCAGATAGGACCCAGCTTAATTCTATTTTGAAGTAGATATCCCAACCACCCATGAGGGCTTACGGTTTGGCACCAGATAGGACCCAGCTTTATTCTATGTTGAAGTAGATATCCCAACCACCCATGAGGGCTTACTGTTTGGCACCAGATAGGACCCAGCTTTATTCTATGTTGAAGTAGATATCCCAACCGCCCATGAGGGCTTACGGTTTGGCAGCAGATAGGACCCAGCTTTATTCTATGTTGAATTAGATATCCCATCCGCCCATGAGGGCTTACGGTTTGGCACCAGATAGGACCCAGCTTTATTCTATGTTGAAGTAGATATCCCAACCGCCCATGAGGGCTTACTGTTTCTATGTTGAAGTAGATATCCCAACCGCCCATGAGAGCTTACTGTTTCTATGTTGAAGTAGATATCCCATCCGCCCATGAGGGCTTACGGTTTGGCACCAGATAGGACCCAGCTTTATTCTATGTTGAATTAGATATCCCAACCACCCATGAGGGCTTACTGTTTCTATGTTGAAGTAGATATCCCAACCGCCCATGAGAGCTTACTGTTTGGCACCAGATAGGACCCAGCTTTATTCTATGTTGAAGTAGATATCCCAACCGCCCATGAGGGCTTACTGTTTCTATGTTGAAGTAGATATCCCAACCGCCCATGAGGGCTTACGGTTTGGCACCAGATAGGACCCAGCTTTATTCTATGTTGAAGTAGATATCCCAACTGCCCATGAGGGCTTACGGTTTGGCAGCAGATAGGACCCAGCTTTATTCTATGTTGAAGTAGATATCCCAACCACCCATGAGGGCTTACGGTTTGGCACCAGATAGGACCCAGCTTTATTCTATGTCGAAGTAGATATCCCAACCACCCATGAGGGCTTACTGTTTCTATGTTGAAGTAGATATCCCAACCGCCCATGAGAGCTTACTGTTTGGCACCAGATAGGACCCAGCTTTATTCTATGTTGAAGTAGATATCCCAACCGCCCATGAGGGCTTACGGTTTGGCACCAGATAGGACCCAGCTTTATTCTATGTTGAAGTAGATATCCCAACCGCCCATGAGGGCTTACTGTTTCTATGTTGAAGTAGATATCCCAACCGCCCATGAGGGCTTACTGTTTGTCACCAGATAGGACCCAGCTTTATTCTATGTTGAAGTAGATATCCCAACCACCCATGAGGGCTTACTGTTTCTATGTTGAAGTAGATATCCCAACCTCCCATGAGGGCTTACTGTTTCTATGTTGAAGTAGATATCCCAACCACCCATGAGGGCTTACTGTTTCTATGTTGAAGTAGATATCCCAACCTCCCATGAGGGCTTACTGTTTCTATGTTGAAGTAGATATCCGAACTGCCATGAGAGCTTACTGTTTGGCACCAGATAGGACCCAGCTTTATTCTATTTTGAAGTAGATATCCCAACCGCCCATGAGAGCTTACTGTTTGGCACCAGATAGGACCCAGCTTTATTCTATGTTGAAGTAGATATCCCATCCGCCCATGAGGGCTTACTGTTTGGCACCAGATAGGACCCAGCTTTATTCTATTTTGAAGTAGATATCCCAACCGCCCATGAGAGCTTACTGTTTGGCACCAGATAGGACCCAGCTTTATTCTATGTTGAAGTAGATATCCCAACCGCCCATGAGGGCTTACTGTTTCTATGTTGAAGTAGATATCCCAACCGCCCATGAGGGCTTACTGTTTGTCACCAGATAGGACCCAGCTTTATTCTATGTTGAAGTAGATATCCCAACCACCCATGATGGCTTACTGTTTGGCACCAGATAGGACCCAGCTTTATTCTATGTTGAAGTAGATATCCCAACCGCCCATGAGGGCTTACGGTTTGGCAGCAGATAGGACCCAGCTTTATTCTATGTTGAAGTAGATATCCCAACCGCCCATGAGGGCTTACGGTTTGGCACCAGATAGGACCCAGCTTTATTCTATGTTGAAGTAGATATCCCAACCACCCATGAGGGCTTACTGTTTCTATGTTGAAGTAGATATCCCAACCACCCATGAGGGCTTACTGTTTGGCACCAGATAGGACCCAGCTTTATTCTATGTTGAAGTAGATATCCCAACCACCCATGAGGGCTTACTGTTTGGCACCAGATAGGACCCAGCTTTATTCTATGTTGAAGTAGATATCCCAACCGCCCATGAGGGCTTACGGTTTTGCACCAGATAGGACCCAGCTTTATTCTATGTTGAAGTAGATATCCCAACCGCCCATGAGGGCTTACGGTTTGGCACCAGATAGGACCCAGCTTTATTCTATGTTGAATTAGATATCCCATCCGCCCATGAGGGCTTACTGTTTCTATGTTGAAGTAGATATCCCAACCGCCCATGAGGGCTTACTGTTTGGCACCAGATAGGACCCAGCTTTATTCTATGTTGAAGTAGATATCCCAACCGCCCATGAGGGCTTACTGTTTCTATGTTGAAGTAGATATCCCAACCGCCCATGAGGGCTTACTGTTTCTATGTTGAAGTAGATATCCCAACCACCCATGAGGGCTTACTGTTTGGCACCAGATAGGACCCAGCTTTATTCTATGTTGAAGTAGATATCCCAACCACCCATGAGGGCTTACTGTTTCTATGTTGAAGTAGATATCCCAACCGCCCATGAGAGCTTACTGTTTGGCACCAGATAGGACCCAGCTTTATTCTATGTTGAAGTAGATATCCCAACCACCCATGAGGGCTTACTGTTTGGCACCAGATAGGACCCAGCTTTATTCTATGTTGAAGTAGATATCCCAACCACCCATGAGGGCTTACTGTTTCTATGTTGAAGTAGATATCCCAACCGCCCATGAGAGCTTACTGTTTGGCACCAGATAGGACCCAGCTTTATTCTATGTTGAAGTAGATATCCCAACCGCCCATGAGGGCTTACTGTTTGGCACCAGATAGGACCCAGCTTTATTCTATGTTGAAGTAGATATCCCAACCGCCCATGAGGGCTTACGGTTTGGCAGCAGATAGGACCCAGCTTTATTATATGTTGAAGTAGATATCCCAACCACCCATGAGGGCTTACTGTTTGGCACCAGATAGGACCCAGCTTTATTCTATGTTGAAGTAGATATCCCAACCACCCATGAGGGCTTACTGTTTCTATGTTGAAGTAGATATCCCAACCGCCCATGAGAGCTTACTGTTTGGCACCAGATAGGACCCAGCTTTATTCTATGTTGAAGTAGATATCCCAACCACCCATGAGGGCTTACTGTTTCTATGTTGAAGTAGATATCCCAACCGCCCATGAGAGCTTACTGTTTGGCACCAGATAGGACCCAGCTTTATTCTATGTTGAAGTAGATATCCCAACCACCCATGAGGGCTTACTGTTTGGCACCAGATAGGACCCAGCTTTATTCTATGTTGAAGTAGATATCCCAACCACCCATGAGGGCTTACTGTTTCTATGTTGAAGTAGATATCCCAACCGCCCATGAGAGCTTACTGTTTGGCACCAGATAGGACCCAGCTTTATTCTATGTTGAAGTAGATATCCCAACCGCCCATGAGGGCTTACTGTTTGGCACCAGATAGGACCCAGCTTTATTCTATGTTGAAGTAGATATCCCAACCACCCATGAGGGCTTACGGTTTTGCACCAGATAGGACCCAGCTTTATTCTATGTTGAATTAGATATCCCAACCGCCCATGAGGGCTTACGGTTTGGCAGCAGATAGGACCCAGCTTTATTCTATGTTGAAGTAGATATCCCAACCACCCATGAGGGCTTACTGTTTGGCACCAGATAGGACCCAGCTTTATTCTATGTTGAAGTAGATATCCCAACCGCCCATGAGGGCTTACTGTTTCTACGTTGAAGTAGATATCCCAACCGCCCATGAGGGCTTACGGTTTTGCACCAGATAGGACCCAGCTTTATTCTATGTTGAATTAGATATCCCATCCGCCCATGAGGGCTTACTGTTTGGCACCAGATAGGACCCAGCTTTATTCTATGTTGAAGTAGATATCCCAACCGCCCATGAGGGCTTACTGTTTCTATGTTGAAGTAGATATCCCAACCTCCCATGAGGGCTTACGGTTTGGCAGCAGATAGGACCCAGCTTTATTCTATGTTGAAGTAGATATCCCAACCACCCATGAGGGCTTACTGTTTGGCACCAGATAGGACCCAGCTTTATTCTATGTTGAAGTAGATATCCCAACCACCCATGAGGGCTTACTGTTTGGCACCAGATAGGACCCAGCTTTATTCTATGTTGAAGTAGATATCCCAACCACCCATGAGGGCTTACTGTTTCTACGTTGAAGTAGATATCCCATCCGCCCATGAGGGCTTACGGTTTCTACGTTGAAGTAGATATCCCATCCGCCCATGAGGGCTTACTGTTAGGCACCAGATAGGACCCAGCTTTATTCTATGTTGAGTCTGAAAATACAATGAATCAGTCCGTTCTCATGGGAAGAAAGGAACTTGGCAGGTTTTATGTTCTTTTTAACGATGCCTTAAGTTACTTTGAGTTGCTAACATGTCTTCCATTCTCTTATCCTGAAAAAAGGAGCAATAGCACATGTAAAAACAAACAGCTATTATCATGCAGTCAACTTCCCTCATCAGACTACCATAAAGGCCTGATTGGTGGAGGGCTGCAGAGATGGTTGTCCTTCTGGAAGGTTCTCGCATCTCCACAGAGCAACTCTAGAGCTCTGTCAGAGTGACCGTCTGGTTCTTGGTCACCTCTCTGACCAAGGACCTTCTCCCCCGATTGCTCAGTTTGACTGGGCAGCCAGCTCTAGGAAGAGTCTTGGTGGTTCCAAACTTCTTCCATTTAATAATGATGGAGGCCACTGTGTTCTTGGGGACCTTCAATGCTGCAGAAATGTTTTGGTACCCTTCCTCAGATCTGTACCTCGCCCCAATCCTGTCTCTGAGCTCTACGGACAATTCCTTCGACCTCAAGGCTTGGTTTTTGCTCTGACATGCACTGTCAACTGTGGGACCTTATATAGACAGGTGAGTGCCTTTCCAAATCATGTCCAATCAATTGAATTTATCACAGTTGGACTCCAATCAAGTTGTAGAAACATCTCAAGGATGATCAATGGAAACAGGATGCACCTGAGCTCAATTTCAAGTCTCATAGTAAAGGGTCTGAATACTAAATAAGGTATTTCTGTTTTTATTTGTAATACATTTGCAAAAATGTCTAAACCTGTTTTCACTTTGTCATTATGCGGTAATGTGATGTCATTATGGGGTATTGTGATGTCATAATGGGTGTTACGCACGCCTCTATGAAGAGGGAACGCAACATCCTGCTACAACTAAACTCTCCGTGAAGTGAAAAAGGTATGGACTGTAGGTGCGAGTAAGGATGACAACAGGCAGAATGTGGTACCGTTTACAAGGACTTTATTCCTTTACACGGTAATATGGGGAAAAGGGGCTGGACGGAACCAAAGCAAAGAAAGTCAATCTCAAAGCCCCCTCTCCTATCTTACCTGCCTACCCACTACTTACCTAATTTAGCACCACCTGGTGCCCTAACCAAAATACAGGGGGTGGTCCGCCCAGGTCTTACCTAGTGTGCCTAGACAGTGAATATACTACGGGTATATGTATGCCCGCGGGCCTCTTGCCTAAGCACTCCCAAGGTGCCTTCCCCTTCCCCCCTGGGAACAAATGAAACAGAATATTAAACAGTTTCACAAACAAACTAAGAAACAAAGTACATCAAATAAGCTCTACCTGAGCAACAAACTCACAGAACATACCAACTCTCAGCAAAATCAACCTCTAGCAAAATCAATCGCTCTGCAATGACCTCCCAGCAAATCTCACTCTCCTGAACAGAACACTGGCTTTTATATAGCTTCAGAATGAATGTGTAACTGGAGACAGCTGTGTCTTGACGAGGGGGCGGGGTCAGCTCTCCAATTAGCCCTGGAGTCGACCAATCAGCTGATTGAGGGATTTCAGGAAGCCATTTCCTGAAATAAACACATGCAAATACACAAACTACAACACATAATCTGGGGATCGTAACAATGGGGTATTGTGTGTAGATTGATGAGGGGAAAATAATATTGAATCCATTTTAGAATAAGGCTGTAACGTACCAAAATGTGGAACAAATCAAGGGGGGTCTGAATACTTTCTGACTGCACTGTACATAAAATGTCTCAAGACATGGCATTAGTGTCTTGACAGGCTGTCTCTGGAAATCTCTTCAAGAGGTGTTTTGAGGCATGTCTTGAATGGAAGTATCTTGAGATGTCTCCATTGCAAGTCTCAAGACAAAGGTGATGGCTGGGTAATTTACTTTGTGATTGGCTGGAGTGAAATCAACATGACTTCTCTGTAGTGAAGTACAACTATATAGAAACAGGTCTGCAGTAGAACTCAGAAACGAATTACCTATATAAACCCTGGATTCACAGTAATATTGGCCATTGAGAGGCTTTGAAGCCACCGGTTGGACATAGTAGGAGCAGTCCTCCATGGGAATGAATGGAATTCTACAGTTTTTCAATAAAATGTTTCAAGGAGAAAATTACATGTTTTTAACTATTTTTGTTGTAATAGGCACAGTACAATTAGCAATCGTAAAAAATTATACTTGAAGGAAAATGTCATTTTTGTTTAGCTCAAATACTGTATAATTTAAAAGTGTTCATTAAGGTGTGTAATAGAAACCAACATTGATATTTAGATTCCATTAGAGTCATTCACCGCTGCACAGGTTTCAGCCCGCTTCCTCGCGCGGCAGTTGGTTTGAGCCTGTCAATTCTCCCGGCGGAGCTCATTTAGTAAACAACCGGCCTGGAGAATCCGCTGGAGTCAATGATTGGCTGTTCGAGGGGAGGGAGTGACGCTTAGAGAGAGATGGGAGGAGGAGTAGATGTCCGCAAGAAGAACAGGAACAGAGCTCGCTAGTTCCCCCGCCCACACCTTCCGTGCACTTTCTCTCAAATCAACTTTCTCTCGCTCTCCAAAAAATGGTGAGACTGAGCGAAGAGCTGCACCATCCCGGACCTCTCCCGGTGTGGGGTGTGATGACGTAGTGCCAGTATGAGATATGATGGAGAAGCTTTGGACCAGCCTGTCGGAGGTGTCTTGGAGCTCCGTGTCGGTTCCGTTAGATGCTGTGGTCAGTAAGGTCCGCTTGCCCTGTCTGGTCCGCCTGGCGCCTGGTAAGACCTTCGAGGACACACCTCACTGACTCCTCTATCCATCCGTCTCTTAGCCTACTACACCATCTTCTCTATCTTAACACAATATTCCTTCCTAAACACTAAACTGGCTCTATAACAGTATTATCCGCGTGGAGAATAATAATGATTGATTGAATTAGGAGAGTTTGGAACGGGAACTGGACACTAAAGAAGCAGCACTGGACACAAATAGTTTATAGACATGTAAACGTTTGGGCAGGTCTACTGGTATGTAGACTACTCGGTCTGTAATAAAGATGACTTGTTGCAGCAGCTTCAATTTAACCCCTCACGGTAGCAAGTCTGTTATTTAACAGTATGGCCAAACCACCACAAAGTGTCTGTTGTGTCACTAAAGTCCTGCTCTGCTTTTCATATGTAAATTTTGTAATCTGCCGGTGAGTGTTCTGAATACTAACGAGCAGCGCAAGGAAACCGAATGCCAGGTTTGAGGCATTTTACACTGGACAAAAAGCGTGCCCCCACCCCCCCTATGATGACACCCCCCTAGGTTTACATTGACCTGACTACACCCCCCTAGGTACCATAGATCTGACACCCCCCCCCCTAGGTTTACATAGATCTGACAACAACCCCCCTAGGTTTACATAGATCTGACTACACCTTCCTAGGTTTAAATAGATCTGACTACACCCCCCTAGGTACCATAGATCTGACAATACCCCCTAGGTTTAAATAGATCTGACTACACCCACCTAGGTACCATAGATCTGACTACACCCCCCTAGGTTTACATAGATCTGACAACACCCCCCTAGGTTTAAATAGATCTGACTACACCCCCCTAGGTTTACATATATCTGACAACACCCCCCTAGGTTTACATAGATCTGACTACAACTCCTAGGTTTAAATAGATCTGACTACACCCCCCTAGGTACCATAGAGCTGACAATACCCCCCTAGGTTTCAATAGATCTGACTACACCAACCTAGGTTTACATAGATCTGACAACACCCCCCTAGGTTTACATAGATCTGACCACACACCCCTAGGTTTACATAGATCTGACAACACCCCCCTAGGTTCACATAGATCTGACAACACCCCCTACGTTCACATAGATCTGACAACACCCCCCTAGGTTTAAATAGATCTGACAACACCCCCCTAGGTTTACATAGATCTGACTACACCCCCCTAGTTTTACATTTATCTGACTACACCCCCCTAGGTACCATAGATCTTACTACACCCCCCTAGGTACCATAGATCTGACAATACCCCCCTAGGTTTAAATAGATCTGACTACACCCCCCTAGGTTTACATATATCTGACAACACCCCCCTAGGTTTACATAGATCTGACCACACCCACCTAGGTACCATAGATCTGACTACACCCCCCTTGGTACCATAGATCTGACTACACCCCCCTTGGTACCATAGATCTGACTACACCTCCTAGGTTTAAATAGATCTGACTACACCCCCCTAGGTTTACATAGATCTGACTACAACCCCCTAGGTTTACATAGATCTGACAACACCTCTCTAGGTTTACATAGATCAGACTACACCCCCCTAGGTTTACATAGAACTGACTACACCCTCCTAGGTACCATATAAATGACTACACCCCTCTAGGTTTACACAGATCTGACTACACCCCCCTAGGTTTACATAGATCTGACAACCCTCCTCTAGGTTTACATAGATCTGACCACACACCCCTAGGTTTACATAGATCTGACAACACCCCCCTAGGTTTACATAGATCTGACTACAACCCCCTAGTTTTAAAGAGATCTGACTACACCCCCTAGGTTTACATAGATCTGACTACATCCGCCTAGGTTTACATAGATCTGACAAAACCCCCCAGGTTTACATAGATCTGACTACACCCACTAGGTTTACATAGATCTGACAACACCCCCCTAGGTTTACATAGATCTGACTACACCCTCCTATGTACCATAGATATGATTACACCCCCTAGGTTTACGTAGATCTGACTAAACCCCCCTAGGTTTACATAGATCTGACAACACCCCCCTAGGTTTACATAGATCTGACTACACCCCCCCTAGGTACCATAGATCTGACAATACCCCCCTAGGTTTAAATAGATCTGACTACACCCACCTAGGTACCATAGATCTGACTACACCCCCCTAGGTTTACATAGATGTGACAACACCCCCCTAGGTTTACATAGATCTGACCACACCCACCTAGGTACCATAGATCTGACTACACCCCCCTTGGTACCATAGATCTGACTACACCCCCCTTGGTACCATAGATCTGACTACACCTCCTAGGTTTAAATAGATCTGACTACACCCCCCTAGGTTTACATAGATCTGACTACAACCCCCTAGGTTTACATAGATCTGACAACACCTCTCTAGGTTTACATAGATCAGACTACACCCCCCTAGGTTTACATAGAACTGACTACACCCTCCTAGGTACCATATAAATGACTACACCCCTCTAGGTTTACACAGATCTGACTACACCCCCCTAGGTTTACATAGATCTGACAACCCTCCTCTAGGTTTACATAGATCTGACCACACACCCCTAGGTTTACATAGATCTGACAACACCCCCCTAGGTTTACATAGATCTGACTACAACCCCCTAGTTTTAAAGAGATCTGACTACACCCCCTAGGTTTACATAGATCTGACTACATCCGCCTAGGTTTACATAGATCTGACAAAACCCCCCAGGTTTACATAGATCTGACTACACCCACTAGGTTTACATAGATCTGACAACACCCCCCTAGGTTTACATAGATCTGACTACACCCTCCTATGTACCATAGATATGATTACACCCCCTAGGTTTACGTAGATCTGACTAAACCCCCCTAGGTTTACATAGATCTGACAACACCCCCCTAGGTTTACATAGATCTGACTACACCCCCCCTAGGTACCATAGATCTGACAATACCCCCCTAGGTTTAAATAGATCTGACTACACCCACCTAGGTACCATAGATCTGACTACACCCCCCTAGGTTTACATAGATGTGACAACACCCCCCTAGGTTTACATAGATCTGACCACACCCACCTAGGTACCATAGATCTGACTACACCCCCCTAGGTTTACATAGATCTTACAACACCCCCCTAGGTATACATAGATCTGACCACACCCACCTAGGTACCATAGATCTGACTACACCCCCCTAGGTTTACATAGATCTGACAACACCCCCCTAGGTTTACATAGATCTGACCACACCCACCTAGGTACCATAGATCTGACTACACCCCCCTAGGTTTACATAGATCTGACTACACCCCCCTCGGTTTACATTTATCTGACTACACCCCCCTAGGTACCATAGATCTTACTACACCCCCCTAGGTACCATAGATCTGACAATACCCCCCTAGGTTTACATAGATCTGACCACACCCACCTAGGTACCATAGATCTGACTACACCCCCCTAGGTTTACATAGATCTTACAACACCCCCCTAGGTTTACATAGATCTTACAACACCCCCCTAGGTTCACATAGATCTGACAACACCCCCTAGGTTTACATAGATCTGACAACACCCCCCTAGGTTTACATAGATCTGACAACACCCCCCTAGGTTTACATAGATCTGACTACACCCCCCTAGGTTTACATAGATCTGACTACACCCCCCTCGGTTTACATTTATCTGACTACACCCCCCTAGGTACCATAGATCTTACTACACCCCCCTAGGTACCATAGATCTGACAATACCCCCCTAGGTTTAAATAGATCTGACTACACCCCCCTAGGTTTACATATATCTGACAACACCCCCCTAGGTTTACATAGATCTGACTACAACTCCTAGGTTTAAATATATCTGACTACACCAACCTAGGTACCATAGATCTGATTACACCCCCCTTGGTACCATAGATCTGACTACACCTCCTAGGTTTACATAGATCTGACTACACCCCCCCTAGGTTTACATAGATCTGACAACACCCCCCTAGGTTTACATAGATCTGACCACACACCCCTAGGTTTACATAGATCTGACAACACCCCCCTAGGTTCACATAGATCTGACAACACCCCCTAGGTTTACATAGATCTGACAACACCCCCCTAGGTTTACATAGATCTGACAACACCCCCCTAGGTTTACATAGATCTGACTACACCCCCCTAGGTTCACATAGATCTGACAACACCCCCTAGGTTTACATAGATCTGACAACATCCCCCTGGGTTTACATAGATCTGACAACACCCCCCTAGGTTTACATAGATCTGACTACACCCCCTAGGTTTACATAGATCTGACTACACCCCCCTAGGTTTACATTTATCTGACTACACCCCCCTAGGTACCATAGATCTTACTACAACCCCCTAAGTACCATAGATCTGACAATACCCCCCTAGGTTTACATAGATCTGACTACAACCCCCTAGGTACCATAGATCTGACAATACCCCCCTAGGTTTAAATAGATCTGACTACACCCACCTAGGTACCATAGATCTGACTACACCCCCCTTGGTACCATAGATCTGACTACACCTCCTAGGTTTACATAGATCTGACTACACCCCCCTAGGTTTACATAGATCTGACAACACCCCCCTAGGTTTACATAGATCTGACCACACACCCCTAGGTTTACATAGATCTGACTACAACCCCCTAGGTTTACATAGATCTGACTACACCCCCCTAGTTTTAAAGAGATCTGACTACACCCCCTAGGTTTACATAGATCTGACTACATCCACCTAGGTTTACATAGATCTGACAACACCCCCCTAGGTTTACATAGATCTGACTACACCCACTAGGTTTACATAGATCTGACAACACCCCCCTAGGTTTACATAGATCTGACTACACCCCCTAGGTTTACATAGATCTGACAACACCCCCCTAGGTTTACATAGATCTGACCACAACCACCTAGGTACCATAGATCTGACTACACCCCCCTAGGTTTACATAGATCTGAAAACACCCCTCTAGGTTTACATACCTAAGACTACACCCCCCTAGGTTTACATAGAACTGACTACACCCTCCTAGGTACCATAGATATGACTACACCCCTCTAGGTTTACATAGATCTGACTACACCCCCCTAGGTTTACATAGATCTGACTACACCCCCCTCGGTTTACATTTATCTGACTACACCCCCCTAGGTACCATATATCTTACTACACCCCCCTAGGTACCATAGATCTGACAATACCCCCCTAGGTTTACATAGATCTGACCACACCAACCTAGGTACCATAGATCTGACTACACCCCCCTAGGTTTACATAGATCTTACAACACCCCCCTAGGTATACATAGATCTGACCACACCCCCCTAGGTTTACATAGATCTGACAACACCCCCTAGGTTTACCTAGATCTGACAACACCCCCCTAGGTTTAGATAGATCTGACTACACCCCCCTAGGTTCACATAGATCTGACAACACCCCCTAGGTTTACATAGATCTGACAACACCCCCCTAGGTTTACATAGATCTGACAACACCCCCCTAGGTTTACATAGATCTGACTACACCCCCCTAGGTTTACATAGATCTGACTACACCCCCTAGGTTTACATAGATCTGACTACACCCCCCTAGGTTTACATTTATCTGACTACACCCCCCTAGGTACCATAGATCTTACTACAACCCCCTAAGTACCATAGATCTGACAATACCCCCCTAGGTTTACATAGATCTGACTACAACCCCCTAGGTACCATAGATCTGACAATACCCCCCTAGGTTTAAATAGATCTGACTACACCCACCTAGGTACCATAGATCTGACTACACCCCCCTTGGTACCATAGATCTGACTACACCTCCTAGGTTTACATAGATCTGACTACACCCCCCTAGGTTTACATAGATCTGACAACACCCCCCTAGGTTTACATAGATCTGACCACACACCCCTAGGTTTACATAGATCTGACTACAACCCCCTAGGTTTACATAGATCTGACTACACCCCCCTAGTTTTAAAGAGATCTGACTACACCCCCTAGGTTTACATAGATCTGACTACATCCACCTAGGTTTACATAGATCTGACAACACCCCCCTAGGTTTACATAGATCTGACTACACCCACTAGGTTTACATAGATCTGACAACACCCCCCTAGGTTTACATAGATCTGACTACACCCCCTAGGTTTACATAGATCTGACAACACCCCCCTAGGTTTACATAGATCTGACCACAACCACCTAGGTACCATAGATCTGACTACACCCCCCTAGGTTTACATAGATCTGAAAACACCCCTCTAGGTTTACATACCTAAGACTACACCCCCCTAGGTTTACATAGAACTGACTACACCCTCCTAGGTACCATAGATATGACTACACCCCTCTAGGTTTACATAGATCTGACTACACCCCCCTAGGTTTACATAGATCTGACTACACCCCCCTCGGTTTACATTTATCTGACTACACCCCCCTAGGTACCATATATCTTACTACACCCCCCTAGGTACCATAGATCTGACAATACCCCCCTAGGTTTACATAGATCTGACCACACCAACCTAGGTACCATAGATCTGACTACACCCCCCTAGGTTTACATAGATCTTACAACACCCCCCTAGGTATACATAGATCTGACCACACCCCCCTAGGTTTACATAGATCTGACAACACCCCCTAGGTTTACCTAGATCTGACAACACCCCCCTAGGTTTAGATAGATCTGACTACACCCCCCTAGGTTCACATAGATCTGACAACACCCCCTAGGTTTACATAGATCTGACAACACCCCCCTAGGTTTACATAGATCTGACAACACCCCCCTAGGTTTACATAGATCTGACTACACCCCCCTAGGTTTACATAGATCTGACAACACCCCCCTAGGTTTACATAGATCTGACTACACCCCCTAGGTTTACATAGATCTGACTACACCCCCCTAGGTTTACATTTATCTGACTACACCCCCCTAGGTACCATAGATCTTACTACAACCCCCTAAGTACCATAGATCTGACAATACCCCCCTAGGTTTACATAGATCTGACTACAACCCCCTAGGTACCATAGATCTGACAATACCCCCCTAGGTTTAAATAGATCTGACTACACCCACCTAGGTACCATAGATCTGACTACACCCCCCTTGGTACCATAGATCTGACTACACCTCCTAGGTTTACATAGATCTGACTACACCCCCCTAGGTTTACATAGATCTGACAACACCCCCCTAGGTTTACATAGATCTGACCACACACCCCTAGGTTTACATAGATCTGACTACAACCCCCTAGGTTTACATAGATCTGACTACACCCCCCTAGTTTTAAAGAGATCTGACTACACCCCCTAGGTTTACATAGATCTGACTACATCCACCTAGGTTTACATAGATCTGACAACACCCCCCTAGGTTTACATAGATCTGACTACACCCACTAGGTTTACATAGATCTGACAACACCCCCCTAGGTTTACATAGATCTGACTACACCCCCTAGGTTTACATAGATCTGACAACACCCCCCTAGGTTTACATAGATCTGACCACAACCACCTAGGTACCATAGATCTGACTACACCCCCCTAGGTTTACATAGATCTGAAAACACCCCTCTAGGTTTACATACCTAAGACTACACCCCCCTAGGTTTACATAGAACTGACTACACCCTCCTAGGTACCATAGATATGACTACACCCCTCTAGGTTTACATAGATCTGACTACACCCCCCTAGGTTTACATAGATCTGACTACACCCCCCTCGGTTTACATTTATCTGACTACACCCCCCTAGGTACCATATATCTTACTACACCCCCCTAGGTACCATAGATCTGACAATACCCCCCTAGGTTTACATAGATCTGACCACACCAACCTAGGTACCATAGATCTGACTACACCCCCCTAGGTTTACATAGATCTTACAACACCCCCCTAGGTATACATAGATCTGACCACACCCCCCTAGGTTTACATAGATCTGACAACACCCCCTAGGTTTACCTAGATCTGACAACACCCCCCTAGGTTTAGATAGATCTGACTACACCCCCCTAGGTTCACATAGATCTGACAACACCCCCTAGGTTTACATAGATCTGACAACACCCCCCTAGGTTTACATAGATCTGACAACACCCCCCTAGGTTTACATAGATCTGACTACACCCCCCTAGGTTTACATAGATCTGACTACACCCCCCTCGGTTTACATTTATCTGACTACACCCCCCTAGGTACCATAGATCTGACTACAACTCCTAGGTTTAAATAGATCTGACTACACCCCCCTAGGTACCATAGAGCTGACAATACCCCCCTAGGTTTAAATAGATCTGACTACACCAACCTAGGTACCATAGATCTGACTACACCCCCCTTGGTACCATAGATCTGACTACACCTCCTAGGTTTACATAGATCTGACTACACCCCCCCTAGGTTTACATAGATCTGACAACACCCCCCTAGGTTTACATAGATCTGACCACACACCCCTAGGTTTACATAGATCTGACAACACCCCCCAAGGTTCACATAGATCTGACAACATCCCCTAGGTTTACATAGATCTGACAACACCCCCTAGGTTTACATAGATCTGACAACACCCCCCTAGGTTTACATAGATCTGACAACACCCCCCTAGGTTTACATAGATCTGACTACACCCCCCTAGGTTTACATAGATCTGACTACACCCCCCTAGGTACCATAGATCTGACAATACCCCCCTAGGTTTAAATAGATCTGACTACACCCCCCTAGGTTTACATAGATCTGACAACACCCCCCTAGGTTTACATAGATCTGACCACACCCACCTAGGTACCATAGATCTGACTACACCCCCCTTGGTACCATAGATCTGACTACACCTCCTAGGTTTAAATAGATCTGACTACACCCCCCTAGGTTTACATAGATATGACAACACCCCCCTAGGTTTACATAGATCTGACTACACCCTCCTAGGTTTACATAGATCTGACAACAACTCTCTAGGTTTACATAGATCAGACTACACCCCCCTAGGTTTACATAGAACTGACTACACCCTCCTAGGTACCATATAAATGACTACACCCCTCTAGGTTTACATAGATCTGACAACCCTCCCCTAGGTTTACATAGATCTGACCACACACCCCTAGGTTTACATAGATCTGACAACACCCCCCTAGGTTTACATAGATCTGACTACAACCCCCTAGGTTTACATGGACCTGACTACACCCCCCTAGTTTTAAAGAGATCTGACTACACCCCCTAGGTTTACATAGATCTGACTACATCCGCCTAGGTTTACATAGATCTGACAAAACCCCCCAGGTTTACATAGATCTGACTACACCCACTAGGTTTACATAGATCTGACTACACCCATTAGGTTTACATAGATCTGACAACACCCCCCTAGGTTTACATAGATCTGACAACACCTCTCTAGGTTTACATAGATCAGACTATTCCCCCTAGGTTTACATAGAACTGACTACACCCTCCTAGGTACCATATAAATGACTACACCCCTCTAGGTTTACACAGATCTGACTACACCCCCCTAGGTTTACATAGATCTGACAACCCTCCCCTAGGTTTACATAGATCTGATCACACACCCCTAGGTTTACATAGATCTGACAACACCCCCCTAGGTTTACATAGATCTGACTACAACCCCCTAGGTTTACATAGACCTGACTACACCCCCCTAGTTTTAAAGAGATCTGACTACACCCCCTAGGTTTACATAGATATGATTACACCCCCTAGGTTTACATAGATCTGACTAAACCCCCCTAGGTTTACATAGATCTGACAACACCCCCCTAGGTTTACATAGATCTGACTCCAACCCCCTAGGTTTACATAGATCTGACAACACCCCCCTAGGTTCACATAGATCTGACAACATCCCCTAGGTTTACATAGATCTGACAACACCCCCTAGGTTTACATAGATCTGACAACACCCCCCTAGGTTTACATAGATCTGACAACACCCCCCTAGGTTTACATAGATCTGACTACACCCCCCTAGGTTTACATAGATCTGACTACACCCCCCTAGGTACCATAGATCTGACAATACCCCCCTAGGTTTAAATAGATCTGACTACACCCCCCTAGGTTTACATATATCTGACAACACCCCCCTAGGTTTACATAGATCTGACCACACCCACCTAGGTACCATAGATCTGACTACACCCCCCTTGGTACCATAGATCTGACTACACCTCCTAGGTTTAAATAGATCTGACTACACCCCCCTAGGTTTACATAGATATGACAACACCCCCCTAGGTTTACATAGATCTGACTACACCCTCCTGGGTTTACATAGATCTGACAACAACTCTCTAGGTTTACATAGATCAGACTACACCCCCCTAGGTTTACATAGAACTGACTACACCCTCCTAGGTACCATATAAATGACTACACCCCTCTAGGTTTACACAGATCTGACTACACCCCCCTAGGTTTACATAGATCTGACAACCCTCCCCTAGGTTTACATAGATCTGATCACACACCCCTAGGTTTACATAGATCTGACAACACCCCCCTAGGTTTACATAGATCTGACTACAACCCCCTAGGTTTACATAGACCTGACTACACCCCCCTAGTTTTAAAGAGATCTGACTACACCCCCTAGGTTTACATAGATATGATTACACCCCCTAGGTTTACATAGATCTGACTAAACCCCCCTAGGTTTACATAGATCTGACAACACCCCCCTAGGTTTACATAGATCTGACTACAACCCCCTAGGTTTACATAGATCTGACAACACCCCCCTAGGTTCACATAGATCTGACAACATCCCCTAGGTTTACATAGATCTGACAACACCCCCTAGGTTTACATAGATCTGACAACACCCCCCTAGGTTTACATAGATCTGACAACACCCCCCTAGGTTTACATAGATCTGACTACACCCCCCTAGGTTTACATAGATCTGACTACACCCCCCTAGGTACCATAGATCTGACAATACCCCCCTAGGTTTAAATAGATCTGACTACACCCCCCTAGGTTTACATATATCTGACAACACCCCCCTAGGTTTACATAGATCTGACCACACCCACCTAGGTACCATAGATCTGACTACACCCCCCTTGGTACCATAGATCTGACTACACCTCCTAGGTTTAAATAGATCTGACTACACCCCCCTAGGTTTACATAGATATGACAACACCCCCCTAGGTTTACATAGATCTGACTACACCCTCCTAGGTTTACATAGATCTGACAACAACTCTCTAGGTTTACATAGATCAGACTACACCCCCCTAGGTTTACATAGAACTGACTACACCCTCCTAGGTACCATATAAATGACTACACCCCTCTAGGTTTACATAGATCTGACAACCCTCCCCTAGGTTTACATAGATCTGACCACACACCCCTAGGTTTACATAGATCTGACAACACCCCCCTAGGTTTACATAGATCTGACTACAACCCCCTAGGTTTACATGGACCTGACTACACCCCCCTAGTTTTAAAGAGATCTGACTACACCCCCTAGGTTTACATAGATCTGACTACATCCGCCTAGGTTTACATAGATCTGACAAAACCCCCCAGGTTTACATAGATCTGACTACACCCACTAGGTTTACATAGATCTGACTACACCCATTAGGTTTACATAGATCTGACAACACCCCCCTAGGTTTACATAGATCTGACAACACCTCTCTAGGTTTACATAGATCAGACTACACCCCCTAGGTTTACATAGAACTGACTACACCCTCCTAGGTACCATATAAATGACTACACCCCTCTAGGTTTACACAGATCTGACTACACCCCCCTAGGTTTACATAGATCTGACATCCCTCCCCTAGGTTTACATAGATCTGATCACACACCCCTAGGTTTACATAGATCTGACAACACCCCCCTAGGTTTACATAGATCTGACTACAACCCCCTAGGTTTACATAGACCTGACTACACCCCCCTAGTTTTAAAGAGATCTGACTACACCCCCTAGGTTTACATAGATATGATTACACCCCCTAGGTTTACATAGATCTGACTAAACCCCCCTAGGTTTACATAGATCTGACAACACCCCCCTAGGTTTACATAGATCTGACTACAACCTCCTAGGTTTACATAGATCTGACAACACCCCCCTAGGTACCATAGATCTGACTACAACCCCCTAGGTTTACATAGATCTGACAACACCCCCCTAGGTTTACATAGATCTGACAACACCCCCTAGGTTTACATAGATCTGACAACACCCCCCTAGGTTTACATAGATCTGACTACATCCCCCTAGGTTTACATATATCTGACTACACACCCCTAGGTACAATAGATCTGACTACACCCCCCTAGGTTCACATAGATCTGACAACACCCCCCTAGGTTTACATAGAACTGACTACACCCTCCTAGGTACCATATAAATGACTACACCCCTCTAGGTTTACACAGATCTGACTACACCCCCCTAGGTTTACATAGATCTGACAACCCTCCCCTTGGTTTACATAGATCTGACCACACACCCTTAGGTTTACATAGATCTGACAACACCCCCCTAGGTTTACATAGATCTGACTACAACCCCATAGGTTTACATAGACCTGACTACACCCCCTAGTTTTAAAGAGATCTGACTACACCCCCTAGGTTTACATAGATCTGACTACATCCGCCTAGGTTTACATAGATCTGACAAAACCCCCCAGGTTTACATAGATCTGACTACAACCCCCTAGGTTTACATAGATCTGACTACACCCCCCTAGGTTTACATAGATCTGACTACACCCCCCTCGGTTTACATTTATCTGACTACACCCCCCTAGGTACCATAGATCTTACTACACCCCCCTAGGTACCATAGATCTGACAATACCCCCCTAGGTTTAAATAGATCTGACTACACCCCCCTAGGTTTACATATATCTGACAACACCCCCCTAGGTTTACATAGATCTGACTACACCTCCTAGGTTTACATAGATCTGACTACACCCCCCCTAGGTTTACATAGATCTGACAACACCCCCCTAGGTTTACATAGATCTGACCACACACCCCTAGGTTTACATAGATCTGACAACACCCCCCTAGGTTCACATAGATCTGACAACACCCCCTAGGTTTACATAGATCTGACAACACCCCCCTAGGTTTACATAGATCTGACAACACCCCCCTAGGTTTACATAGATCTGACTACACCCCGCTAGGTTCACATAGATCTGACAACACCCCCTAGGTTTACATAGATCTGACAACATCCCCCTGGGTTTACATAGATCTGACAACACCCCCCTAGGTTTACATAGATCTGACTACACCCCCCTAGGTTTACATAGATCTGACTACACCCCCTAGGTTTACATTTATCTGACTACACCCCCCTAGGTACCATAGATCTTACTACAACCCCCTAAGTACCATAGATCTGACAATACCCCCCTAGGTTTACATAGATCTGACTACACCCCCCTAGGTACCATAGATCTGACAATACCCCCCTAGGTTTACATAGATCTGACTACACCCACCTAGGTACCATAGATCTGACTACACCCCCCTTGGTACCATAGATCTGACTACACCTCCTAGGTTTACATAGATCTGACTACACCCCCCTAGGTTTACATAGATCTGACAACACCCCCCTAGGTTTACATAGATCTGACCACACACCCCTAGGTTTACATAGATCTGACTACAACCCCCTAGGTTTACATAGATCTGACTACACCCCCCTAGTTTTAAAGAGATCTGACTACACCCCCTAGGTTTACATAGATCTGACTACACCCCCTAGGTTTACATAGATCTGACAACACCCCCCTAGGTTTACATAGATCTGACAACACCCCCTAGGTTTACATAGAACTGACTACACCCTCCTAGGTACCATAGATATGACTACACCCCTCTAGGTTTACATAGATCTGACTACACCCCCCTAGGTTTACATAGATCTGACTACACCCCCTCGGTTTACATTTATCTGACTACACCCCCCTAGGTACCATAGATCTGACTACACCCCCCTAGGTTTACATAGATCTTACAACACCCCCCTAGGTATACATAGATCTGACCACACCCCCCTAGGTTTACATAGATCTGACAACACCCCCTAGGTTTACCTAGATCTGACAACACCCCCCTAGGTTTAGATAGATCTGACTACACCCCCCTAGGTTCACATAGATCTGACAACACCCCCTAGGTTTACATAGATCTGACAACACCCCCCTAGGTTTACATAGATCTGACAACACCCCCCTAGGTTTACATAGATCTGACTACACCCCCCTAGGTTTACATAGATCTGAATACACCCCCCTCGGTTTACATTTATCTGACTACACCCCCCTAGGTACCATAGATCTGACTACAACTCCTAGGTTTAAATAGATCTGACTACACCTCCCTAGGTACCATAGAGCTGACAATACCCCCCTAGGTTTAAATAGATCTGACTACACCAACCTAGGTACCATAGATCTGACTACACCCCCCCTTGGTACCATAGATCTGACTACACCTCCTAGGTTTACATAGATCTGACTACACCCCCCCTAGGTTTACATAGATCTGACAACACCCCCCTAGGTTTACATAGATCTGACCACACACCCCTAGGTTTACATAGATCTGACAACACCCCCCTAGGTTCACATAGATCTGAAAACATCCCCTAGGTTTACATAGATCTGACAACACCCCCTAGGTTTACATAGATCTGACAACACCCCCCTAGGTTTACATAGATCTGACAACACCCCCCTAGGTTTACATAGATCTGACTACACCCCCCTAGGTTTACATAGATCTGACTACACCCCCCTAGGTTTACATAGATATGACAACACCCCCCTAGGTTTACATAGATCTGACTACACCCTCCTAGGTTTACATAGATCTGACAACAACTCTCTAGGTTTACATAGATCAGACTACACCCCCCTAGGTTTACATAGAACTGACTACACCCTCCTAGGTACCATATAAATGACTACACCCCTCGAGGTTTACATAGATCTGACAACCCTCCCCTAGGTTTACATAGATCTGACCACACACCCCTAGGTTTACATGGATCTGACAACACCCCCCTAGGTTTACATAGATCTGACTACAACCCCCTAGGTTTACATGGACCTGACTACACCCCCCTAGTTTTAAAGAGATCTGACTAAACCCCCTAGGTTTACATAGATCTGACTACATCCGCCTAGGTTTACATGGATCTGACAAAACCCCCCAGGTTTACATAGATCTGACTACACCCACTAGGTTTACATAGATCTGACTACACCCATTAGGTTTACATAGATCTGACAACACCCCCCTAGGTTTACATAGATCTGACAACACCTCTCTAGGTTTACATAGATCAGACTACACCCCCCTAGGTTTACATAGAACTGACTACACCCTCCTAGGTACCATATAAATGACTACACCCCTCTAGGTTTACACAGATCTGACTACACCCCCCTAGGTTTACATAGATCTGACAACCCTCCCCTAGGTTTACATAGATCTGATCACACACCCCTAGGTTTACATAGATCTGACAACACCCCCCTAGGTTTACATAGATCTGACTACAACCCCCTAGGTTTACATAGACCTGACTACACCCCCCTAGTTTTAAAGAGATCTGACTACACCCCCTAGGTTTACATAGATATAATTACACCCCCTAGGTTTACATAGATCTGACTAAACCCCCCTAGGTTTACATAGATCTGACAACACCCCCCTAGGTTTACATAGATCTGACTACAACCTCCTAGGTTTACATAGATCTGACAACACCCCCCTAGGTACCATAGATCTGACTACAACCCCCTAGTTTTACATAGATCTGACAACACCCCCCTAGGTTTACATAGATCTGACAACACCCCCCTAGGTTTACATAGATCTGACAACACCCCCCTAGGTTTACATAGATCTGACTACATCCCCCTAGGTTTACATATATCTGACTACACACCCCTAGGTACAATAGATCTGACTACACCACCCTAGGTTCACATAGATCTGACAACACCCTCCTAGGTTTACATAGAACTGACTACACCCTCCTAGGTACCATATAAATGACTACACCCCTCTAGGTTTACACAGATCTGACTACACCCCCCTAGGTTTACATAGATCTGACAACCCTCCCCTAGGTTTACATAGATCTGACCACACACCCTTAGGTTTACATAGATCTGACAACACCCCCCTAGGTTTACATAGATCTGACTACAACCCCATAGGTTTACATAGACCTGACTACACCCCCTAGTTTTAAAGAGATCTGACTACACCCCCTAGGTTTACATAGATCTGACTACATCCGCCTAGGTTTACATAGATCTGACAAAACCCCCCAGGTTTACATAGATCTGACTACAACCCCCTAGGTTTACATAGATCTGACTACACCCTCCTAGCTTTACATAGATCTGACAACACCCCCCTAGGTACCATAGATCTGACTACAACCCCCTAGGTTTACATAGATCTGACAACACCCCCCTAGGTTTACATAGATCTGACAACACCCCCCTAGGTTTACATAGATCTGACAACACCCCCCTAGGTTTACATAGATCTGACTACACACCCCTAGGTACAATAGATCTTACTACACCCCCCTAGGTTCACATAGATCTGACAACACCCCCCTAGGTTTAAATATATCTGACTACACCCCCCTAGGTTTACATATATCTGACAACACCCCCCTAGGTTTACATAGATCTGACCACACCCACCTAGGTACCATAGATCTGACTACACACCCCTAGGTTTACATAGATCTGACAACACCCCCCTAGGTTTACATAGATCTGACCACACACCCCTAGGTTTACATAGATCTGACTACAACCCCCTAGGTTTACATAGATCTGACTACACCCCCCTAGTTTTAAAGAGATCTGACTACACCCCCTAGGTTTACATAGATCTGACTACACCCCCTAGGTTTACATAGATCTGACAACACCCCCCTAGGTTTACATAGATCTGACAACACCCCCTAGGTTTACATAGAACTGACTACACCCTCCTAGGTACCATAGATATGACTACACCCCTCTAGGTTTACATAGATCTGACTACACCCCCCTAGGTTTACATAGATCTGACTACACCCCCTCGGTTTACATTTATCTGACTACACCCCCCTAGGTACCATAGATCTGACTACACCCCCCTAGGTTTACATAGATCTTACAACACCCCCCTAGGTATACATAGATCTGACCACACCCCCCTAGGTTTACATAGATCTGACAACACCCCCTAGGTTTACCTAGATCTGACAACACCCCCCTAGGTTTAGATAGATCTGACTACACCCCCCTAGGTTCACATAGATCTGACAACACCCCCTAGGTTTACATAGATCTGACAACACCCCCCTAGGTTTACATAGATCTGACAACACCCCCCTAGGTTTACATAGATCTGACTACACCCCCCTAGGTTTACATAGATCTGAATACACCCCCCTCGGTTTACATTTATCTGACTACACCCCCCTAGGTACCATAGATCTGACTACAACTCCTAGGTTTAAATAGATCTGACTACACCTCCCTAGGTACCATAGAGCTGACAATACCCCCCTAGGTTTAAATAGATCTGACTACACCAACCTAGGTACCATAGATCTGACTACACCCCCCCTTGGTACCATAGATCTGACTACACCTCCTAGGTTTACATAGATCTGACTACACCCCCCCTAGGTTTACATAGATCTGACAACACCCCCCTAGGTTTACATAGATCTGACCACACACCCCTAGGTTTACATAGATCTGACAACACCCCCCTAGGTTCACATAGATCTGAAAACATCCCCTAGGTTTACATAGATCTGACAACACCCCCTAGGTTTACATAGATCTGACAACACCCCCCTAGGTTTACATAGATCTGACAACACCCCCCTAGGTTTACATAGATCTGACTACACCCCCCTAGGTTTACATAGATCTGACTACACCCCCCTAGGTTTACATAGATATGACAACACCCCCCTAGGTTTACATAGATCTGACTACACCCTCCTAGGTTTACATAGATCTGACAACAACTCTCTAGGTTTACATAGATCAGACTACACCCCCCTAGGTTTACATAGAACTGACTACACCCTCCTAGGTACCATATAAATGACTACACCCCTCGAGGTTTACATAGATCTGACAACCCTCCCCTAGGTTTACATAGATCTGACCACACACCCCTAGGTTTACATGGATCTGACAACACCCCCCTAGGTTTACATAGATCTGACTACAACCCCCTAGGTTTACATGGACCTGACTACACCCCCCTAGTTTTAAAGAGATCTGACTAAACCCCCTAGGTTTACATAGATCTGACTACATCCGCCTAGGTTTACATGGATCTGACAAAACCCCCCAGGTTTACATAGATCTGACTACACCCACTAGGTTTACATAGATCTGACTACACCCATTAGGTTTACATAGATCTGACAACACCCCCCTAGGTTTACATAGATCTGACAACACCTCTCTAGGTTTACATAGATCAGACTACACCCCCCTAGGTTTACATAGAACTGACTACACCCTCCTAGGTACCATATAAATGACTACACCCCTCTAGGTTTACACAGATCTGACTACACCCCCCTAGGTTTACATAGATCTGACAACCCTCCCCTAGGTTTACATAGATCTGATCACACACCCCTAGGTTTACATAGATCTGACAACACCCCCCTAGGTTTACATAGATCTGACTACAACCCCCTAGGTTTACATAGACCTGACTACACCCCCCTAGTTTTAAAGAGATCTGACTACACCCCCTAGGTTTACATAGATATAATTACACCCCCTAGGTTTACATAGATCTGACTAAACCCCCCTAGGTTTACATAGATCTGACAACACCCCCCTAGGTTTACATAGATCTGACTACAACCTCCTAGGTTTACATAGATCTGACAACACCCCCCTAGGTACCATAGATCTGACTACAACCCCCTAGGTTTACATAGATCTGACAACACCCCCCTAGGTTTACATAGATCTGACAACACCCCCCTAGGTTTACATAGATCTGACAACACCCCCCTAGGTTTACATAGATCTGACTACATCCCCCTAGGTTTACATATATCTGACTACACACCCCTAGGTACAATAGATCTGACTACACCACCCTAGGTTCACATAGATCTGACAACACCCTCCTAGGTTTACATAGAACTGACTACACCCTCCTAGGTACCATATAAATGACTACACCCCTCTAGGTTTACACAGATCTGACTACACCCCCCTAGGTTTACATAGATCTGACAACCCTCCCCTAGGTTTACATAGATCTGACCACACACCCTTAGGTTTACATAGATCTGACAACACCCCCCTAGGTTTACATAGATCTGACTACAACCCCATAGGTTTACATAGACCTGACTACACCCCCTAGTTTTAAAGAGATCTGACTACACCCCCTAGGTTTACATAGATCTGACTACATCCGCCTAGGTTTACATAGATCTGACAAAACCCCCCAGGTTTACATAGATCTGACTACAACCCCCTAGGTTTACATAGATCTGACTACACCCTCCTAGCTTTACATAGATCTGACAACACCCCCCTAGGTACCATAGATCTGACTACAACCCCCTAGGTTTACATAGATCTGACAACACCCCCCTAGGTTTACATAGATCTGACAACACCCCCCTAGGTTTACATAGATCTGACAACACCCCCCTAGGTTTACATAGATCTGACTACACACCCCTAGGTACAATAGATCTTACTACACCCCCCTAGGTTCACATAGATCTGACAACACCCCCCTAGGTTTAAATATATCTGACTACACCCCCCTAGGTTTACATATATCTGACAACACCCCCCTAGGTTTACATAGATCTGACCACACCCACCTAGGTACCATAGATCTGACTACACACCCCTAGGTTTACATAGATCTGACAACACCCCCCTAGGTTTACATAGATCTGACTACAACCCCCTAGGTTTACATAGACCTGACTACACCCCCCTAGTTTTAAAGAGATCTGACTACACCCCCTAGGTTTACATAGATCTGACTACAGCCGCCTAGGTTTACATAGATCTGACAAAACCTCCCAGGTTTACATAGATCTGACTACACCCCCCTAGGTTTACATAGATCTGACTACACCCTCCTATGTACCATAGATATGATTACACCCCCTAGGTTTACATAGATCTGACAAAACCCCCCAGGTTTACATAGATCTGACTACACCCCCCTAGGTTTACATAGATCTGACAACACCCCCCTAGGTACCATAGATCTGACTACAACCCTCTAGGTTTACATAGATCTGACAACACCCCCCTAGGTTTACATAGATCTGACAACACCCCCCTAGGTTTAAATAGATCTGACAACACCCCCCTAGGTTTACATAGATCTGACTACATCCCCCTAGGTTTACATAGATCTGACTACACACCCCTAGGTACAATAGATCTGACTACACCCCCCTAGGTTCACATAGATCTGACAACACCCCCCTAGGTTTAAATATATCCGACTACACCCCCCTAGGTTTACATATATCTGACAACACCCCCCTAGGTTTACATAGATCTGACTACACCCCCCTAGTTTTAAAGAGATCTGACTACACCCCCTAGGTTTGCATAGATCTGACAACACCCCCCTAGGTTTACATAGATCTGACTACACCCCCCTAGTTTTAAAGAGATCTGACTACACCCCCTAGGTTTTCATAGATCTGACTACACCCCCCTAGGTTTACATGGATCTCACCACACTCACCTAGGTACCATAGATCTGACAACACCCCCCTAGGTACCATAGATCTGACAACACCCCCCTAGGTACCATAGATCTGACTACACCCCCCTATGTTTACATATATCTGACAACACCCCCTATGTTTACATAGATCTAAGAGCACCCCCCTAGGTTTACATAGAACTGACTACACCCTCCTAGGTACCATATAAATGACTACACCCCTCTAGGTTTACATAGATCTGACAACACCCCCCTAGGTTTATATAGATCTGACCACACACCCATAGGTTTACATAGATCTGACAACACCCCCCTAGTTTGCATAGATCTGACTACAACCCCCTAGGTTTACATAGACCTGACAACACCCCCCTAGTTTTAAAGAGATCTGACTACACCCCCTAGGTTTACATAGATCTGACTACATCCGCCTAGGTTTACATAGATCTGACAAAACCCCCCAGGTTTACATAGATCTGACTACACCCACTACGTTTACATAGATCTGACAACACCCCCCTAGGTTTACATAGATCTGACTACACCCTCCTAGGTACCATAGATATGAGTACACCCCCCTAGGTTTACATAGATCTGACTACACCCCCCTAGGTTTACATAGATCTGACAACACCCCCCTAGGTTTACATAGATCTGACGACACCCCCCTAGGTTTACATAGATCTGACAAAACCTCCTAGGTGTACATAGATCTGACTACACCCTCATAGGTTTACATAGATCTGACAACACCCCCCTAGGTACCATAGATCTGACTACAACCCCCTAGGTTTACATAGATCTGACAACACCCCCTAGGTTTACATAGATCTGACAACACCCCCCCTAGGTTTTTATAGATCTGACTAAATCCCCCAAGGTTTACATAGATCTGACTACACCCCCCTAGGTACAATAGATCTGACTACACCCCCCTAGGTTCACATAGATCTGACAACACCCCCCTAGGTTTAAATATATCTGACTACACCCCCGTAGGTTTACATAGATCTGACAACACCCCCCTAGGTTTACATAGATCTGACCACACCCACCTAGGTACCATAGATCTGACTACACCCCCCTTGGTACCATAGATCTGACTACACCTCCTAGGTTTAAATAGACCTGACTACACCCCCCTAGGTTTACATAGATCTGACTACACCCCCCTAGGTACAATAGATATGACTACACCCCCCTAGGTTTACATAGATCGGACAACACCCCCCTAGGTTTACATAGATCTGACTACACCCCCCTAGGTTTACATAGATCTGACAACACCCCCCTAGGTTTACATAGATCTGACCACACCCACCTAGGTACCATAGATCTGACTACACCCCCCTTGGTACCATAGATCTGACTACACCTCAAGGTTTACATAGATCTGACAACACCCCCCTAGGTTTACATAGATCTGACTACAACCCCCTAGGTTTACATAGACCTGACTACACCCCCTAGTTTTAAAGAGATCTGACTACACCCCCTATGTTTACACAGATCTGACTACACCCCCCTAGGTTTACATAGATCTGACAACCCTCCCCTAGGTTTACATAGATCTGATCACACACCCCTAGGTTTACATAGATCTGACAACACCCCCCTAGGTTTACATAGATCTGACTACAACCCCCTAGGTTTACATAGACCTGACTACACCCCCCTAGTTTTAAAGAGATCTGACTACACCCCCTAGGTTTACATAGATATGATTACACCCCCTAGGTTTACATAGATCTGACTAAACCCCCCTAGGTTTACATAGATCTGACAACACCCCCCTAGGTTTACATAGATCTGACTACAACCTCCTAGGTTTACATAGATCTGACAACACCCCCCTAGGTACCATAGATCTGACTACAACCCCCTAGGTTTACATAGATCTGACAACACCCCCCTAGGTTTACATAGATCTGACAACACCCCCCTAGGTTTACATAGATCTGACAACACCCCCCTAGGTTTACATAGATCTGACTACATCCCCCTAGGTTTACATATATCTGACTACACACCCCTAGGTACAATAGATCTGACTACACCCCCCTAGGTTCACATAGATCTGACAACACCCCCCTAGGTTTACATAGAACTGACTACACCCTCCTAGGTACCATATAAATGACTACACCCCTCTAGGTTTACACAGATCTGACTACACCCCCCTAGGTTTACATAGATCTGACAACCCTCCCCTAGGTTTACATAGATCTGACCACACACCCTTAGGTTTACATAGATCTGACAACACCCCCCTAGGTTTACATAGATCTGACTACAACCCCATAGGTTTACATAGACCTGACTACACCCCCTAGTTTTAAAGAGATCTGACTACACCCCCTAGGTTTACATAGATCTGACTACATCCGCCTAGGTTTACATAGATCTGACAAAACCCCCCAGGTTTACATAGATCTGACTACAACCCCCTAGGTTTACATAGATCTGACTACACCCTCCTATGTACCATAGATATGATTACACCCCCCTAGGTTTACATAGATCTGACAACACCCCCTAAGTTTACATAGATCTGACTACACCCTCCTAGGTACCATAGATATGACTACACCCCCCTAGGTTTACATAGATCTGACTACACACCCCTATGTACCATAGATCTGACTACACCCCCCTAGGTTTACATAGATCTGACAACACCCCCTATGTTAACATAGATCTGACTACACCCTCCTAGGTACCATAGAACTGACTACACCCCCCTTGGTTTACATAGATCTGACAACACCCCCCTAGGTACCATAGATCTGACTACACCCCCCTATGTTTACATAGATCTGACTACACCCCCTAGGTTTACATAGATCTGACAACAAACCACTAAGTTTACATAGATCTGACTACACCCCCCTAGGTACCATATATCTGACTACACCCCCCTAGGTTTACATAGATCTGACAACACCCCCTAGGTTTACAGAGATCTGACCACACCCACCTAGGTCCCATAGATCTGACAACACCCCCCTAGGTACCATAGATCTGACAACACCCCCCTAGGTGCCATTGATCTGACTACACCCCCCTAGGTTTACATATATCTGACAACACCCCCTATGTTTACATAGATCTGACAGCACCCCCCTAGGTACCATAGATCTGACTACACCCCCCTTGGTACCATAGATTTGACAACATCCCCCTAGGTTTACATAGATCTGACTACACCCCCCTAGGTTTACATAGATCTGACTACACCCCCCTTGGTAGCATATATCTGACTACACCTCCTAGGTTTAAATAGATCTGACTACATCCCCCTAGGTTTACATAGATCTGACAACACCCCTTTAGGTTTACATAGATCTGACTACACCCCCCTAGGTTTACATAGATCTGACAACACCCCCCTAGGTTTACATAGATCTTACTACACCCTCCTAGGTACCATATATATGACTACACCCCCCTAGGTTTACATAGATCTGACTACACACCCCTAGGTACCATAGATCTGACTACACCTCCCTAGGTTTACATAGATCTGACAACACCCCCTAAGTTTACATAGATCTGACATCACCCCCCCCCTCCCCCTAGGTTTACATAGATCTGACTACACCCTCCTAGGTACCATAGATCTGACTACACCCCCCTAGGTTTACATAGATCTGACAACACCCCCCTAGGTTTACATAGATCTGACAACACCCCCACTAGGTTTACATAGGTCTGACTACACCCTCCTAGGTACCATAGATCTGACTACACCCCCCTAGGTTTACATATATCTGACTACACCCCCCTAGGTACCATAGATATGACTACACCCCCCTTGGTTTACATAGATCTGACAACACCCCCCTAGGTACCATAGATCTGACTACACCCCCCTAGGTTAACATAGATCTGACTACACCCCCCTAGGTACCATAGATCTGACTACACCCCCCCTAGGTTTACGTAGATCTGACAACACCCCCTAGGTATACATAGATCTGACTACACCCCCCCTAGGTTTACATAGATCTGACCACACCCCCCTAGGTACCATAGATCTGACTACACCCCCCTAGGTTGACATAGATCTGACTACACCCCCCTAGGTTTACATAGATCTGACTACACCCCCCTAGGTACCATTGATCTGACTACACCCCCCTAGGTTTACATAGATCTGACAACACCCCCCTAGGTACCATAGATCTGAGTACACCCCCCTAGGTTTACATAGATCTGACTACACCCTCCTAGGTACCATAGATATGACTTCACCCCCCTAGGTTTACATAGCTCTGACTACACACCCCTAGGTACCATAGATCTGACAGCACCCCCCTAGGTACCATAGATCTGACTACACCCCCCTTGGTACCATAGATTTGACAACATCCCCCTAGGTTTACATAGATCAGACTACACCCCCCTAGGTTTACATAGATCTGACTACACCCTCCTAGGTACCATAGATATGACAACACCCCCCTAGGTTTACATAGATCTGACTACACACCCCTAGGTACCATAGATCTGACTACACCCCCCTAGGTTTACATAGATCTGACAACACCCCCCTAGGTTTACATAGATCTGACTATACCCTCCTAGGTACCATAGATATGACTACACCCCCCTAGGTTTACATAGATCTGACTACACACCCCTAGGTACCATAGATCTGACTACACCCCCCTAGGTTTACATAGATCTGACAACACCCCCTAGGTTTACATAGATCTGACAACACCCCCCTAGGTTTACATAGATCTGACAACACCCCCCTAGGTTTACATAGATCTGACAACACCCCCACTAGGTTTACATAGGTCTGACTACACCCTCCTAGGTACCATAGATCTGACTACACCCCCCTAGGTTTACATATATCTGACTACACCCCCCTAGGTACCATAGATATGACTACACCCCCCTTGGTTTACATAGATCTGACAACACCCCCCTAGGTACCATAGATCTGACTACACCCCCCTAGGTTGACATAGATCTGACTACACCCCCCTAGGTTTACATAGATCTGACTACACCCCCCTAGGTACCATAGATCTGACTACACTCCCCTAGGTTTACATAGATCTTACAACACCCCCTAGGTATACATAGATCTGACTACACCCCCCCTAGGTTTACATATATCTGACCACACCCCCCTAGGTTTACATGGTGAGCTCTGGACAACACTGCTGCCACAGGCTACATGTTCTTTAAGATTGGGTTTGAGTGGAAGAACAGTCACAGCTCACAAGTGGATTTTTCTCCAAGTCCAGTAGTCAGCATTAACAGCTACCACCAGCTCAACAGTGGTGAGAGGAAGTAACTCAAGTCATCATCATTAAGTCATACTTCTCCTGGCAAAACCACAGCTTCGTCTCTCCCCTGTACCTTCCCCTGGGCAGCCACACCTCTCACCTTTACCTTCCCCTGGGCAGCCACACCACTCCCCTGTACATTCCCCTGGGCAGCCACACCTCACCTCTGTACCTTCCACTGGGCAGCTGCACCTTTACCCTGTACCTTCCCCTGGGCAGCCACACCTCTCACCTGTACCTTACCCTGGGCAGCCACACCCCTCCCCTGTACCTTCCCCTGGGCAGCCACACCTCTCCCCTGTACCTTCCCCTGGGCAGCCACACCTCTCCCCTGTACCTTCCCCTGGGCAGCCACACCCCTCCCCTGTACCTTCCCCTGGGCAGCCACACCTCTCCCCTGTACCTTCCCCTGGGCAGCCACACCTCTCCCCTGTACCTTCCCCTGGGCAGCCACACCTCTACCCTGTACCTTCCCCTGGGCAGCCACACCTCTCCCCTGTACCTTCGCCTGGGCAGCCACACCTCTTCCCTGTACCTTCCCCTGGGCAGCCACACCTCTCACCTGTACCTTAGCTCTCAATGAATCAATCAGTTAACAAGCTCTCAATGAATCAATCCGTTAACAAGCTCTCAATGAATCAATCCGTTAACAAGCTCTCAATGAATCAATCAGTTAACAAGCTCTCAATGAATCAATCCGTTAACAAGCTCTCAATGAATCAATCAGTTAACAAGCTCTCAATGAATCAATCAGTTAACAAGCTCTCAATGAATCAATCAGTTAACAAGCTCTCAATGAATCAATCAGTTAACAAGCTCTCAATGAATCAATCCCTTAACAAGCTCTCAATGAATCAATCACTTAACAAGCTCTCAATGAATCAATCAGTTAACAAGCTCTCAATGAATCAATCAGTTAACAAGCTCTCAATGAATCAATCCCTTAACAAGCTCTCAATGAATCAGTCAGTTAACACGCTCACAATGAATCAGTCAGTTAACAAGCTCACAATGAATCAATCCGTTAACAAGCTCTCAATGAATCAATCCGTTAACAAGCTCTCAATGAATCAATCAGTTAACAAGCTCTCAATGAATCAATCCCTTAACAACCTCTCAATGAATCAGTCAGTTAACACGCTCACAATGAATCAATCAGTTAACAAGCTCTCAATGAATCAATCCGTTAACAAGCTCTCAATGAATCAATCCGTTAACAAGCTCTCAATGAATCAATCCGTTAACAAGCTCTCAATGAATCAATCCGTTAACAAGCTCTCAATGAATCAATCCGTTAACAAGCTCTCAATGAATCAATCCGTTAACAAGCTCTCAATGAATCAATCCGTTAACAGTATCTCAATTAAGAGCACAGTAATTAGGGAATTAGTCACACCTGTGATGGTTGTAAGGTGTGTGTTTGTGCGTCTGGGTCTCTAGGGGAGTGTATAGATAGATGGTTGTGTGTGTTTGTGCGTCTGGGTCTCTAGGGGAGTGTGTAGATGGTTGTATCGTGTGTGTTTGTGCGTCTGGGTCTCTAGGGGAGTGTATAGATAGATGGTTGTAACGTGTGTGTTTGTGCGTCTGGGTCTCTAGGGGAGTGTATAGATAGTTGTAAGGTGTGTGTTTGTGCGTCTGGGTCTCTAAGGGAGTGTGTAGATGGTTGTATCGTGTGTGTTTGTGCGTCTGGGTCTCTAGGGTAGTGTGTAGATGGTTGAAATGTGTGTGTTTGTGCGTCTGGGTCTCTAGGGGACTGTGTAGATGTTTGTGCGTCTTGGTCTCTAGGGGAGTGTGTAGATGGTTGTGCGTCTGGGTCTCTAGGGGAGTGTGTAGATGGTTGTAAGGTGTGTGTTTGTGCGTCTGGGTTTCTAGGGGAGTGTGTAGATGGTTGTAACGTGTGTGTTTGTGCGTCTGGGTCTCTAGGGGAGTGTGTAGATGGTTGTAACGTGTGTGTTTGTGCGTCTGGGTCTCTAGGGGAGTGTGTAGATGGTTGTAAGGTGTGTGTTTGTGCGTCTGGGTCTCTAGGGGAGTGTGTAGATGGTTGTAAGGTGTGTGTTTGTGCGTCTGGGTCTCTAGGGGAGTGTGTAGATGGTTGTAACGTGTGTGTTTGTGCGTCTGGGTCTCTAGGGGAGTGTGTAGATGGTCTGTGTGAGGATGATATGGTGGTGCTCCACTCGTGTCGTCAGTGGACCACCGTCACCGCTCTCTCTCTGGAAGAAGGACACTACGTCATCGGACCCAAGATAGACATTCCTCTACAGTACCAGGGTGAGAACACACACACACACACACACACACACACACACACACACACACACACACACACACACACACACACCTCTACAATACCAGGTGTTGTCTGTCATCTGCGGATCAGTGTTCTGTCTGTAGCTCTTCTCTGATTGGTCCGTGAGTTTCCTGTGTTAGCTAATCTAGTCCTGTGGAGTGTGTGTGGGGGGGGGGGTGTTATGGAATTTTTGTATTTATTTTCTTTAACCTTTATTAAATCAAATGTTATTTGTCACATGCGCCGAGTACAACAAGTGTAGACCTTACAGTAAAATGCTGACTTACAAGCCCTTAACCAGCTTTACGAAAATACCTACAAAAAAAAGTTTGAAAAAAAGCAAGAGATAAGAATAACAAATAATTAAAGAGCAGCAGTAAATAACAATAACAAGGCTACATTCAGGGGGTACCGGTACAGAGTCAATGTGGAGGCTATACAGGGGGTACCGGTACAGAGTCAATGTGGAGGCTATATACAGGGGGTCCCGGTACAGAGTCAATGTGGAGGCTATATGCAGGGGGTACCAGTACAGAGTCAATGTGGAGGCTATATACAGGGTATTACGGTACAGAGTCAATGTGGAGGCTATATACAGGGTGGTACGGTACAGAGTCAATGTGGAGGCTATATACAGGGTATTACGGTACAGAGTCAATGTGGAGGCTATATACAGGGTGATATGGTACAGAGTCAATGTGGAGGCTATATACAGGGTGTTACTGTACAGAGTCAATGTGGAGGCTAAATACAGGAGGTACCGGTACAGAGTCAGTGTGGAGGCTATATACAGGGTGATACGGTACAGAGTCAATGTGGAGGCTATATGCAGTGGGTACCGGTACAGAGTCAATGTGGAGGCTATATACAGGGGTAACAGTACATAGTCAATGTGGAGGCAATATACAGGGGGTACCGGTAAAGAGTCAATGTGGAGGCTATATACAGGGGGTACCGGTACAGAGTCATTGTGGAGGCTATATGCAGGGGGTACCGGTACAGAGTCAATGTGGAGGCTATATGCTTGGGGTACCAGTACAGAGTCAATGTGGAGGCTATATACAAGGGGTCCCGGTACAGAGTCAATGTGGAGGCTATATACAGGGGGTACCGGTACAGAGTCAATCTGGAGGCTATATACAGGGGGTACCGGTACAGAGTCAATGTGGAGGCTATATACAGGGGGTACCGGTACAGAGTCAATGTGGAGGCTATATACAGGGGGTACCGGTACAGAGTCAATGTGGAGGCTATATACAGGGTGTTACGGTACAGAGTCAATGTGGAGGCTATATACAGGGGGTACCGGTACAGAGTCAATGTGGAGGCTATATGCAGGGGTACCAGTACAGAGTCATTGTGGAGGCTATATACAGGGGGTTACTGTACAGAGTCAATGTGGAGGCTAGATACAGGGGTACCAGTACAGAGTCATTGTGGAGGCTATATACAGGGGGTTACTGTACAGAGTCAATGTGGAGGCTATAAACAAGGGGTACCGGTACAGAGTCAATGTGGAGGCTATATACAGGGGGTACAGGTACAGAGTCAATGTGGAGGCTATATACAGGGGGTACCGGTACAGAGTCAATGTGGAGGCTATATACAGGGGGTACCGGTACAGAGTCAATGTGGAGGCTATATACAGGGGGTACCGGTACAGAGTCAATGTGGAGGCTATATACAGGGTGTTATGGTACAGAGTCAATGTGGAGGCTATATACAGGGTGTTAGGGTACAGAGTCAAGGTGGAGGCTATATACGGGGTGTTATGGTACAGAGTCAATGTGGAGGCTATATACAGGGGGTCCGGTACAGAGTCAATGTGGAGGCTATATGCTTGGGGTACCAGTACAGAGTCAATGTGGAGGCTATATACAGGGGGTACCGGTAAAGAGTCAATGTGGAGGCTATATACAGGGGGTACCAGTACAGGGTCATTGTGGAGGCTATATGCAGGGGTACCAGTACTGAGTCAATGTGGAGGCTAGATACAGGGGTACCAGTACAGAGTCATTGTGGAGGCTATATACAGGGGGTTACTGTACAGAGTCAATTTGGAGGCTATAAACAAGGGGTACCGGTACAGAGTCAATGTGGAGGCTATATACAGGGGGTACAGGTACAGAGTCAATGTGGAGGCTATATACAGGGGGTACCGGTACAGAGTCAATGTGGAGGCTATATACAGGGGGTACCGGTACATAGTCAATGTGGAGGCTATATACAGGGTTTTAGGGTACAAAGTCAATGTGGAGGCTATATACGGGGTGTTATGGTAGAGAATCAATGTGGAGGCTATATACAGGGTGTTATGGTACAGAGTCAATGTGGAGGCTATATACAGGGGGTACCATTACAGAGTCAATGTGGAGGCTATATACAGGTGGTCCGGTACAGAGTCAATGTGGAGGCTATATACATGGGGTACTGGTACAGAGTCAATGTGGAGGCTATATACAGGGGGTACCAGTACAGAGTCAATGTGGAGGCTATATACAGGCGGTACCAGTACAGAGTCATTGTGGAGGCTATATGCAGGGGTACCGGTACAGAGTCGATGTGGAGGCTATATACAGGGTGTTACGGTACAGAGTCAATGTGGAGGCTATATATAGGGGGTACCGGTACAGAGTCAATGTGGAGGCTATATACATGGGGTACCGGTACAGAGTCAATGTGGAGGCTATATACAGGGGGTACCGGTACAGAGTCAATGTGGAGGCTATTTACAGGGGGTACCGGTACAGAGTCAATGTGGAGGCTATATACAGGTTGTTACGGTACAGAGTCAATGTGGAGGCTATATACAGGGGGTACCGGTACAGAGTCAATGTGGAGGCTATATACAGGGGGTACCGGTACAGAGTCAATGTGGAGGCTATTTGCAGGGGGTACCGGTACAGAGTCAATGTGGAGGCTATATACAGGGGGTACCGGTACAGAGTCAATGTGGAGGCTATTTGCAGGGGGTACCGGTACAGAGTCAATGTGGAGGCTATATACAGGGTGTACTGGTACATAGTCAATGTGGAGGCTATATACAGGGGGTACCGGTACAGAGTCATTGTGGAGGCTATATACAGGGGGTACCGGTAAAGAGTCAATGTGGAGGCTATATACAGGGGGTACCGGTACAGAGTCAATGTGGAGGCTATATACAGGGGGTACCGGTACAGAGTCAATGTGGAGGCTATATACAGGGTGTTACGGTACAGAGTCAATGTGGAGGCTATATACAGGGGGTACCGGTACAGAGTCAATGTGGAGGCTATATACAGGGGGTACCGGTACAGAGTCAATGTGGAGGCTATATACAGGGGGTACCGTTACAGAGTCAATGTGGAGGCTATATACAGGGGGTACCGGTACAGAGTCAATGTGGAGGCTATATACAGGGTGTTATGGTACAGAGTCAATGTGGAGGCTATATACAGGGTGTTAGGGTACAGAGTCAAGGTGGAGGCTATATACGGGGTGTTATGGTACAGAGTCAATGTGGAGGCTATATACAGGGGGTCCGGTACAGAGTCAATGTGGAGGCTATATGCTTGGGGTACCAGTACAGAGTCAATGTGGAGGCTATATACAGGGGGTACCAGTACAGGGTCATTGTGGAGGCTATATGCAGGGGTACCAGTACTGAGTCAATGTGGAGGCTAGATACAGGGGTACCAGTACAGAGTCATTGTGGAGGCTATATACAGGGGGTTACTGTACAGAGTCAATGTGGAGGCTATAAACAAGGGGTACCGGTACAGAGTCAATGTGGAGGCTATATACAGGGGGTACAGGTACAGAGTCAATGTGGAGGCTATATACAGGGGGTACCGGTACAGAGTCAATGTGGAGGCTATATACAGGGGGTACCGGTACAGAGTCAATGTGGAGGCTATATACAGGGTTTTAGGGTACAAAGTCAATGTGGAGGCTATATACGGGGTGTTATGGTAGAGAATCAATGTGGAGGCTATATGCAGGGGTACCAGTACTGAGTCAATGTGGAGGCTAGATACAGGGGTACCAGTACAGAGTCAATGTGGAGGCTATATACAGGTGGTCCGGTACAGAGTCAATGTGGAGGCTATATACATGGGGTACTGGTACAGAGTCAATGTGGAGGCTATATACAGGGGGTACCAGTACAGAGTCAAGGTGGAGGCTATATACAGGCGGTACCAGTACAGAGTCATTGTGGAGGCTATATGCAGGGGTACCGGTACAGAGTCGATGTGGAGGCTATATACAGGGTGTTACGGTACAGAGTCAATGTGGAGGCTATATATAGGGGGTACCGGTACAGAGTCAATGTGGAGGCTATATACATGGGGTACCGGTACAGAGTCAATGTGGAGGCTATATACAGGGGGTACCGGTACAGAGTCAATGTGGAGGCTATTTACAGGGGGTACCAGTACAGGGTCATTGTGGAGGCTATATACAGGGTGTTACGGTACAGAGTCAATGTGGAGGCTATATACAGGGGGTACCGGTACAGAGTCAATGTGGAGGCTATTTACAGGGGGTACCGGTACAGAGTCAATGTGGAGGCTATATACAGGTTGTTACGGTACAGAGTCAATGTGGAGGCTATATACAGGGGGTACCGGTACAGAGTCAATGTGGAGGCTATATACAGGGGGTACCGGTACAGAGTCAATGTGGAGGCTATTTGCAGGGGGTACCGGTACAGAGTCAATGTGGAGGCTATATACAGGGGGTACCGGTACAGAGTCAATGTGGAGGCTATTTGCAGGGGGTACCGGTACAGAGTCAATGTGGAGGCTATATACAGGGTGTACTGGTACATAGTCAATGTGGAGGCTATATACAGGGGGTACCGGTACAGAGTCATTGTGGAGGCTATATACAGGGGGTACCGGTAAAGAGTCAATGTGGAGGCTATATACAGGGGGTACCGGTACAGAGTCAATGTGGAGGCTATATACAGGGGGTACCGGTACAGAGTCAATGTGGAGGCTATATACAGGGTGTTACGGTACAGAGTCAATGTGGAGGCTATATACAGGGGGTACCGGTACAGAGTCAATGTGGAGGCTATATACAGGGGGTACCGGTACAGAGTCAATGTGGAGGCTATTTACAGGGGGTACCAGTACAGGGTCATTGTGGAGGCTATATACAGGGTGTTACGGTACAGAGTCAATGTGGAGGCTATATACAGGGGGTACCGGTACAGAGTCAATGTGGAGGCTATTTACAGGGGGTACCGGTACAGAGTCAATGTGGAGGCTATATACAGGTTGTTACGGTACAGAGTCAATGTGGAGGCTATATACAGGGGGTACCGGTACAGAGTCAATGTGGAGGCTATATACAGGGGGTACCGGTACAGAGTCAATGTGGAGGCTATTTGCAGGGGGTACCGGTACAGAGTCAATGTGGAGGCTATATACAGGGGGTACCGGTACAGAGTCAATGTGGAGGCTATTTGCAGGGGGTACCGGTACAGAGTCAATGTGGAGGCTATATACAGGGTGTACTGGTACATAGTCAATGTGGAGGCTATATACAGGGGGTACCGGTACAGAGTCATTGTGGAGGCTATATACAGGGGGTACCGGTAAAGAGTCAATGTGGAGGCTATATACAGGGGGTACCGGTACAGAGTCAATGTGGAGGCTATATACAGGGGGTACCGGTACAGAGTCAATGTGGAGGCTATATACAGGGTGTTACGGTACAGAGTCAATGTGGAGGCTATATACAGGGGGTACCGGTACAGAGTCAATGTGGAGGCTATATACAGGGGGTACCGGTACAGAGTCAATGTGGAGGCTATATACAGGGGGTACCGTTACAGAGTCAATGTGGAGGCTATATACAGGGGGTACCGGTACAGAGTCAATGTGGAGGCTATATACAGGGTGTTATGGTACAGAGTCAATGTGGAGGCTATATACAGGGTGTTAGGGTACAGAGTCAAGGTGGAGGCTATATACGGGGTGTTATGGTACAGAGTCAATGTGGAGGCTATATACAGGGGGTCCGGTACAGAGTCAATGTGGAGGCTATATGCTTGGGGTACCAGTACAGAGTCAATGTGGAGGCTATATACAGGGGGTACCAGTACAGGGTCATTGTGGAGGCTATATGCAGGGGTACCAGTACTGAGTCAATGTGGAGGCTAGATACAGGGGTACCAGTACAGAGTCATTGTGGAGGCTATATACAGGGGGTTACTGTACAGAGTCAATGTGGAGGCTATAAACAAGGGGTACCGGTACAGAGTCAATGTGGAGGCTATATACAGGGGGTACAGGTACAGAGTCAATGTGGAGGCTATATACAGGGGGTACCGGTACAGAGTCAATGTGGAGGCTATATACAGGGGGTACCGGTACAGAGTCAATGTGGAGGCTATATACAGGGTTTTAGGGTACAAAGTCAATGTGGAGGCTATATACGGGGTGTTATGGTAGAGAATCAATGTGGAGGCTATATGCAGGGGTACCAGTACTGAGTCAATGTGGAGGCTAGATACAGGGGTACCAGTACAGAGTCAATGTGGAGGCTATATACAGGTGGTCCGGTACAGAGTCAATGTGGAGGCTATATACATGGGGTACTGGTACAGAGTCAATGTGGAGGCTATATACAGGGGGTACCAGTACAGAGTCAAGGTGGAGGCTATATACAGGCGGTACCAGTACAGAGTCATTGTGGAGGCTATATGCAGGGGTACCGGTACAGAGTCGATGTGGAGGCTATATACAGGGTGTTACGGTACAGAGTCAATGTGGAGGCTATATATAGGGGGTACCGGTACAGAGTCAATGTGGAGGCTATATACATGGGGTACCGGTACAGAGTCAATGTGGAGGCTATATACAGGGGGTACCGGTACAGAGTCAATGTGGAGGCTATTTACAGGGGGTACCGGTACAGAGTCAATGTGGAGGCTATATACAGGTTGTTACGGTACAGAGTCAATGTGGAGGCTATATACAGGGGGTACCGGTACAGAGTCAATGTGGAGGCTATATACAGGGGGTACCGGTACAGAGTCAATGTGGAGGCTATTTGCAGGGGGTACCGGTACAGAGTCAATGTGGAGGCTATATACAGGGGGTACCGGTACAGAGTCAATGTGGAGGCTATTTGCAGGGGGTACCGGTACAGAGTCAATGTGGAGGCTATATACAGGGTGTACTGGTACATAGTCATTGTGGAGGCTATATACATGGGGTACCGGTACAGAGTCATTGTGGAGGCTATATACAGTTGGTACCGGTAAAGAGTCAATGTGGAGGCTATATACAGGGGGTACCGGTACAGAGTCAATGTGGAGGCTATATACAGGGGGTACCGGTACAGAGTCAATGTGGAGGCTATGTACAGGGGGTACCGGTACAGAGTCAATGTGGAGGCTATATACAGGGGGTACCGGTACAGAGTCAACATGGAGGCTATATACAGGGGGTACTGGTACAGAGTCAATGTGGAGGCTTGTTGGGGATTAATCAGAATTAGTTGGGTAACATAGATTGGATGTTTTATTTTCATGATATGCTTATGAGTTATTTCTCATAAGAATGTATTTTGTTGTACTATAGTGGTGGCCATTGGCAGTTATCTGTTCTCTGTCAGGACTAAGTTGCTTGGGCCGCAGAGAGGGGAGAGGTCAAGGTGTCATCATGTGTAAACATATCTTTTGCTCCACTGTGTCTGTGTGCCGGTCACTCCCTACTTTTCCCATCGGGTAGAGGAGGATGGCAGTGTCTGGAATCATTCTATGCTCCCTCTTTTGTTGACCTAAAGCCTCACTCTCCTCTCCGTGAGTTTGTCCAGGATTGGTTGTATTTAGAATTGGTTGTATCTAAATGACAATTTGATATATATCATAGGGTGGGGGTAATGTCTTGGTACCATTTTGTACCAAGGACGAGATAAGAGCTTTGTTTAGGAGACCAAACTGAATGATAATTTTTAGCCAACTCTGTCTGGCTAGGGGATATTCCTCTCTAAAGTAAAGTCTTTATTTTTGTAAGTTCCTAAGACCTGTGGGTTGTCATGTCGTCTAGGGAGGGGGTGGATCTTTGCTATAAAGGAACCCATTTGCCATTATGTTGAGCACTCTCAACTTTTCATTAGAGATACTGAACTGTTGAAAGTCAAAATGCTATTTCAAAAGCTTAATTATTATTAAAGGTGAAGATTAAGCATAACTCTGACTGGTGTGTGATTTGCTCTCTCATCATTTGGTAATTAAGGAAATTTCCACGACAGGCTATATACAGGTGGTACCGGTACAGAGTAAATGTGGAGGCTTTAAATCCGGTGGGTACCGGTACAGAGTCAATGCGGAGGCTATATGCAGGGGGTACCGGTACAGAGTCAATGTGGAGGCTATATACAGGGGGCACCGGTACAGAGTCAATGTGCGGGGGCACCGGTTAGTTGAGGTAATATGTACATGTAGGTAGAGTTATTGAAGTGACTTTGCATAGATAATAACATACCTGTATTCCCTTACAGAGTCGCAGTATTTAACGAGGCAAGTCAGTTAAGAACAAATTTGAATTTACAATGACCACCTAACAAAAGGCAAAAGGCCTCCTTTGGGGACGGGGGGCTGGGGATACAAATAAATGTAATTAAAATATAGAACTAAACACACATCATGACAAGAGCGACAACACAACACTACATAAAGAGAGACGTAATACAACAATATGGCAGCAACACATGACAACACAACACTACATAAAGAGAGACCTAAGAGAACAACATGGCAGCAACACAACATAACAACAACATGGTAGCAACAAAACATGGTACAAACATTATTGGGCACAAACAACAGCACAAAGAGCAAACTGAAAAGAGGAGCGACCCAGGGATGTGTGTGTTTTGGGGACCTTTAAACAGAATGTGACTGGCAGAACAGGTGTTGTATGTGGAGGATGAGGGCTGCAGTAGATATCTCAGATAGGGGGGAGTGAGGCCTATGAGGGTTTTATAAAAAGCATCAACCAGTGGGTCTTGTGACGGGTAGACAGAGATGACCAGTTTACAGAGAAGTATAGAGTGCAGTGATGTGTCTTATAAGGAGCATTGGTGGAAAATCTGATGGCCGAATGGTAAAGAACATCTAGCCGCTAGAGAGCACCCTTACCTGCTGATCTATAAATTATGTATCCGTAAACTAGCATGAGTAGGATGGTCATCTGAATCAGGGTTAGTTTGGCAGCTGGGATGAAAGGGGAGTGATTACGATAGAGGAAACCAAGTCTAGATTTAACTTTAGCCTGCAGCTTTGATATGTGCTGAGAGAAGGTGAGGAGGAGGGTTTATTCTCCAGGTCTTTAACCGTTTTCCAGAACTTCTTGGGGATAGACCCACAGTGAGAGAACTGCTCCGTAAAAGTAGCTAACTTTGGCCTTCCGGATAGCCTGAGTGCACTTATTTCTCATTTGCCTGAATCAGAGCCAGTCAGCCTGAGTATGCGTGTGCCGAGCCTTTCGCCAAATGGAATTCTTGAGGTGGAGTAACTCTTCAAGATCAGGGTAGAACCAGGGGCTGAACCTGTTTTTAATTCTCCTTTTCTTTATGGTGGCGTGTTTGTTGACAATACCGTCTTCAACAGAGGGGATCAAGCTGATTCTGTACCATTTTACAGAGGCCAGTTCATGAAGGAAGGCTTTCTCATTAAAGTTTTTTAGCAAGCGTCTGCTACAAATCAGGGCAGGTCGTTTCACTGAGCAGCCTTTATGAACACAGGCTGTAAAACAGTGATCACTAAGGTCATTAGAGAAAACACCAGACTGATACATATCAGGATTATTTGTGAGGATAACATCAAGGAGAGTAGCCTTTTCTGGGTGTTTGGAGTCATACTTTGTAGGATTGGTAATAATCTCAGAAAGATTTAGGGAGTCACATTTCTTTAGGACTTGGTCAGGTGGTTAAGCATGTCCCAGTTTAGGTCACCTAGCAGGACAAATTCTGACTTGGTGTAAGAGGCCAGGAGAGAGCTACAGGCCGGTGCTGATGGAGATTGATAACACCCAGCAACAGTCAACAAAGAGCTATTTGAAAGTTTAATGCTCAAAACCAGCAAATCAGATTGTTTGGGGACAGACTTGGTGGAGACAACCGAGCACTGAAGGTGATCCTTGGTAAAGATTGCCACTCCACCACCTTTTGGAAGATCTGTCTTGCCGAAAAAGGTTATAACCATTAAGGTTAACATCAGTATCCAAAACACTCTTCCTTAACCACGTCTCAGTAATGACCAACACATCTGGATTGGAGCTGTGAACCCACACTTTCAATTGATCCATTTTAGGTAATAAGCTTCTAGTGTTAACGTGCAGAAAACCCAGGCTTTTACGAGAGCAGAAATCAAGGGGAGGGGAGGGGTTAGGGCTGATATTTCAGACCTTTGGAGAAATGTGTCTGTTGTTGTTGTGGATCAGAGGGGGGAAGAGGAGAACGAGGGAGGAGAAAAGGAGGAGGGAAGGAGAGGAGGGGGAGGAAGACAGGAGCTGGAGGTGAGGAGGTAAGGAGAGATGGAGGAGAGCAGGAGGAGGAGATGAGGAGGTAAGAGGAAGAGAAATGGAGGAGGAGACAAGGAGGAGGAGAGGAGAGAAGGGGGAGACAGATGGAGGTTGTGTGTGTGTTTGTGTGTCTCCATAGTGATGTATCTCTGTTCAGCGTGAGAATGGAGCTTGTTAAAAGGTTACCATAACAACCCCTCTAGCTTCTGATTGGCTGAGAGAGGAGGCCAGAGTTAGCTAAGGGGGGGGGGGGGGGTGTGTGTTTACGCCACTGGCAACAGTAGTCTGCTTTTTAATATTTGTTATAGAAAGTCTGGACACCTTCCTTTTCTCTCTGAGAGACCACGTCTCCCCCACGTTTAGAGGCCACGTCTCCCCCATGTTTAGAGACCACGTCTCCCCCACGTTTAGAGACCACGTCTCCTCCATGTTTAGAGACCACTTCTCCTCCACGTTTAGAGACCACGTCTCCTCCATATTCTTGTAATTATATTTATTATGGACCCCCATTAGTTCCTGCCAAGGCAGCAGCTACTCTTCCTGGGGTTTATTATGGATCCCCATTAGTTCCTGCCAAGGCAGCAGCTACTCTTCCTGTGGTTTATTATGGATCCCCATTAGTTCCTGCCAAGGCAGCAGCTACTCTTCCTGGGGTTTATTATGGATCCCTATTAGTTTCTGTCAAGGCAGCAGCTACTCTTCCTGGTGTTTATTATGGATCCCCATTACTTCCTGCCAAGGCAGCAGCTACTCTTCCTGGGGTATATTATGGATCCCCATTAGTTCCTGCCCAGGAAGCAGCTACTCTTCCTGGGGTTTATTAAGGATCCCCATTAGTTCCTGCCCAGGCAGCAGCTACTCTTCCTGGGGTTTATTATGGATCCCCATTAGTTCCTGCCCAGGCAGCAGCTACTCTTCCTGGGGTTTATTAAGGATCCCCATTAGTTCCTGCCAAGGCAGTAGCTACTCTTCCTGGGTTTTTTTATGGATCCCCATTAGTTCCTGCCAAGGCAGCAGCTACTCTTCCTGGGGTTCATTATGGATCCCCATTAGTTCCTGCCAAGGCAGTAGCTACTCTTCCTGGGGTTTTTTATGGATCCCCATTAGTTTCTGCCCAGGCAGCAGTTACTCTTCCTGGGGTTTATTATGGATCCCCATTAGTTTCTGCCCAGGCAGCAGTTACTCTTCCTGGGGTTTATTATGGATCCCCATTAGTTCCTGCCAAGTCAGCAGCTACTCTTCCTGGGGTCCAGCATTTTAAAACATTACAATACAATCATAACAAATTTCACAACACAGTAAGTGTGTGCCCTCTACTCTACTACCACATATCTATAACACAAAATCCATGTGTACATGTCTGTATAGTACGTGTGTTATCATGATTGTGTTACTTCACAGTCCCCGCTGTTCCATAAGATGTATTCGCATCAGTTATTTGATGTGGAATAGAGTTCCATGTTGTCTTGGCTCTATGTAGTACTGTGCACCTCCCATAGTCTGTTCTGGACTTGGGGATTGTGAAGAGACCTCTGGTGGCATGTCTAGTGGGAGCCAGGAGAGATTGAAATGCATATTATTAATATTAGCTCTGTGTACATCCAAGGGCCAGCCGTGCTGCTGTGCTGCCCTGTTCTGAGCCATTTGTAATTTTCCTAAGTCCCTTTTTGTGGCACCTGACCACACGACTGAACAGTAGTCCAGGTGTGACAAAACTAGGGCCTGTAGTACCTGCCTTGTTGATAGTGTTGTTAAGAAGGTAGAAAGTAGGGCCTGTAGGACCTGCCTTGTTGATAGTGTTGTTAAGAAGGTAGAAAGTAGGGCCTGCAGGACCTGCCTTGTTGATAGTGCTGTTAAGAAGGTATAAACTAGGGCCTGTAGGACCTGCCTTGTTGATAGTGATGTTAAGAAGGTAGAAACTAGGGCCTGTAGGACCTGCCTTGTTGATAGTGCTGTTAAGAAGGTAGAAACTAGGACCTGTAGGACCTGCCTTGTTGATAGTGCTGTTAAGAAGGTAGAAACTAGGGCCTGTAGAACCTGCCTTGTTGATAGTGTTGTTAAGAAGGTAGAAACTAGGGCCTGTAGGACCTGCCTTGTTGATAGTGCTGTTAAGAAGGTAGAAACTATGGCCTGTAGTACCTGCCTTGTTGATAGTGTTGTTAAGAAGGTAGAAAGTAGGGCCTGTAGGACCTGCCTTGTTGATAGTGCTGTTAAGAAGGTAGAAACTAGGGCCTCTAGGACCTGCCTTGTTGATAGTGTTGTTAAGAAGGTAGAAACTATAGCCTGTAGGACCTGCCTTGTTGATAGTGCTGTTAAGAAGGTAGAAACCAGGGCCTGTAGGACCTGCCTTGTTGATAGTGCTGTTAAGAAGGTAGAAACTATGGCCTGTAGGACCTGCCTTGTTGATAGTGCTGTTAAGAAGGTAGAAACTATAGCCTGTAGGACCTGCCTTGTGGATAGTGCTGTTAAGAAGGTAGAAACTAGGGCCTGTTGGACCTGCCTTGTTGATAGTGTTGATAAGAAGGTAGAAACTAGGGCCTGTAGAACCTGCCTTGTTGATAGTGTTGTTAAGAAGGTAGAAACTAGGGCCTGTTGGACCTGCCTTGTTGATAGTGTTGTTAAGAAGGTAGAGCAACGCTTTATTATGGACAGACTTCTCCCCATCTTAGCTACTGTTGCATCAATATGTTTTGACCATGACAGTTTACAATCCAGGGAAACTCCAAGCAGTTTAGTCACCTCAAATTGCTCAATTTCCACATTATGCATTACAACATTTAGTTGAGGTTTAGTGAATGATTTGTCCCAAATACAATGCTTTTAGTTGTTGAAATATTGAACTAAATGAACCATGTCTCTCCCTGTCTGTGTGTAGGTAGGTTCCGTCTGATAGATGAAGACAGAGACGTTAGGGACCCCATCCAGTATTTCTCCTCGGTGGAGGAAGTGGCCGGAATGTTCCCTGACCGTGTCTTCGCCATGGAAACTATCAGCTTCACTGTCAAGGTCAGGGGTGAAGGAGCTTCAGTCAGCTCTACGCTGTCTATTTTAGCTATACATCACAAACCCTGCTCTGTGTGTGTGTGTGTGTGTGTGTGTGTGTCTGTGTGTGTGTGTGTTGTGTGTGTGTGTGTGTGTGTGTGTGTGTGTGTGTGTGTGTGTGTGTGTGTGTGTGTGTGTGTGTGTGTGTGTGTGTGTGTGTGTGTGTGTGTGTGTGTGTGTGTGTAGGTTCTGTCAGGGGAGTTCAGTGAGGACAGTGAGTCATACAGTGTGGTGCTGCAGCCTGGTGATGAGCTGTCACTCACGGGAAAGGCAGAGTTTCTCACAGCCACGCCCACCACGGAGAAGACTGGACTGAGCGCGCTCCTGAGACGCCTGGGGAAGACCCCCCGCAGTAAGACCCACACACCACTCCACACCCTGAGCTCTCTCTCTGTTTCACACCACACCCTGAGCTCTCACTCTGTTTCACACCACACCCTGAGCTCTCTCTCTGTTTCACACCACACCCTGAGCTCTCTCTCTGTTTCATACCACACCCTGAGCTCTCTCTCTGTTTCATACCACACCCTGAGCTCTCTCTCTGTTTCACACCACACCCTGAGCTCTCTCTCTGTTTCACACCACACCCTGAGCTCTCTCTCTGTTTCATACCACACCCTGAGCTCTCTCTCTGTTTCATACCACACCCTGAGCTCTCTCTCTACTTCACACCACACCCTGAGCTCTCTCTCTGTTTCACACCACACCCTGAGCTCTCTCTCTCTGTTTCACACCACACCCTGAGCTCTCTCTCTGTTTCATACCACACCCTGAGCTCTCTCTCTCTGTTTCACACCACACCCTGAGCTCTCTCTCTGTTTCACACCACACCCTGAGCTCTCTCTGTTTCACACCACACCCTGAGCTCTCACTCTGTTTCACACCACACCCTGAGCTCTCTCTCTGTTTCACACCACACCCTGAGCTCTCTCTCTGTTTCACACCACACCCTGAGCTCTCTCTCTGTTTCACACCACACCCTGAGCTCTCTCTCTGTTTCACACCACACCCTGAGCTCTCTCTCTGTTTCACACCACACCCTGAGCTCTCACTCTGTTTCACACCACACCCTGAGCTCTCTCTCTGTTTCACACCACACCCTGAGCTCTCTCTCTGTTTCACACCACACCCTGAGCTCTCACTCTGTTTCACACCACACCCTGAGCTCTCACTTTGTTTCAGGTAAAACTCCATGTCTGGTGTGTATGAACCATCGGACCAATCAGAGCATCTCTCTGCCCTTCGCCTGCCGAGGACGGTTCTGCACGCGCTCCCCTCTGGAGCAGGGCATGCTGGGAGCTGACCACACGGTGCGCAGCATCATCGAAAGGGTCCGACTTCCTGTTAATGTTACCGTGCCGACCAGACCACCACGGAACCCCTACGACCGCCACGTGGTGAGACATCAAATCAAATGTTATTTGTCACATGCTTTGTAAACAACAGGTGGAGACTAACAGTGAAATGCTTACTTACGGGCCCTTCCCAACAATGCAGAGAGAAAGAGTGTTGAGAAAAGTAATAACACTTAACATTATCTTGGCTACATGGGGAACCAGTAACGAGCGTATGTGAAGAGTCAATGCAAATGGTCCTGTTAACTATTTAACTAACTATTTAGCAGTCTTATGGCTTGTGGTTAGAAGTTGTTCAGGCTCCTGTTGGTTTCAGCTTGCCATGCGGTAGCAGAGATAACTGTCTATGGCTGGTGTCTGGAGTCTTTGACAATTTTTAGGGCCTTGGTCTGACACAGTGTGTTATATAGGTCCTAGATGGCAGGGAGCTTGGCCCCAGTGATGGACTGGGCCGTATACACTACCCTCTGTAGTGCCTTGTGGTCGAAGTGGTGATGCAACCAGCCAATATTCTCCAAAAATGTCTTCTTCAACTTAAAAAGTAGCTACAAATATTTTAATGTAAAAAAAAACATAAAATAAATAGTTTAAACCATGACGTTATTGAAAAACCATCTGTGGCTATTTCCGAATACCTGGTATACAGTATACTGCCCAAGACTAGTTTGGACCATGATAGATCCTTAGTGATATGGACTCTCAGCCCGCTCCACTACAGTCCCGTTGATGTGGATGGGGGTTGCTCGGCCCTCCATTTTCTGTAGTCCACAATCAGCTCCTTTGTCTTGCTGACGTTGAGGGAGAGGTTGTTGTCCTGGCACCACATAGCCAGGTCTCTGATCTTCTCCCTATAGGCTGTCTCATCGTTGTCGGTGATCAGGCCTACCACTGTTGGGTCGTCAGCAAACGTAATGATGGTGTTGGAGTCGTGCCTGGCCACGCAGTCGTGGGTGAACAGGGAGTACAGGAGGGGACTAAGTACATACCCCTGAAGGGCCCCAGTGTTGAGGATCATCGTGGTGGATGTGTTGTTGCCTGCCCTCACCACCGCCCTCACTCACTCACTGTCAGGAAGTCCAGGATCCAGTTGCAGAGGTATGTGTTTAGTCCCAGGATCCTTAGCTTAGTGATGCGCTTTGAGGGCACTATGGTGTTGAACGCTGAGCTGTAGTCAATGAACAGCATTATTACATAGGTGTTCCTTTTGTCCAGGTGGGAAAGGGCAGTGTTGAATGCAATAGAGACTGATTCATCTGTGGATCTCTTTGGGCGTTATGCAAATTGGAGTGGGTCTAGGGTTTCTGGGTTAATGGTGTTGATGTGAGACATGACCAGCATTTCAAAGCACTTCATGGCAACAGACGTGAGTGCTACGGGTCGGTCGTCATTTAGGCAGGTTACCTTAGTGTTCTTGGGCACAGGGACTATGGTGGTCTGCTTGAAACATGTTGGTATTACAGACTCAGATAGGGAGAGGTTAAAAATGTCAGTGAAGACACTTGCCAGCTAGTCAGTGCCCTGAGTACACATCCTGGTAACCCATCTGGTCCCAAGGCCTTGTGAATGTTTTTGGAGAGCGTGGCCGATGATAACGTGTTCTGTACTGTAGAGGACTAACTGTGTTCTGTACTGTAGGGGACTAACTGTGTAACTCTGTTCTGTACTGTAGGTGACTAACTGTGTAACTCTGTTCTGTACTGTAGGTGACTAACTGTGTAACTGTGTTCTGTACTGTAGGGGACTAACTGTGTTCTGTACTGTAGGGGACTAACTGTGTTCTGTACTGTAGGGGACTAACTGTGTAACTGTGTTCTGTACTGTAGGTGACTAACTGTGTTCTGTACTGTAGGTGACTAAATGTGTAACTGTGTTCTGTACTGTAGGTTTCTAACTGTGTTCTGTACTGTAGATGACTAACTGTGTTCTGTACTGTAGGTGACTAACTGTTCTGTACTGAAGATGAACAACTGTGTTCTGTACTGTAGGTGACTAACTGTGTTCTGTACTGTAGGTGACTAACTGTGTAACTGTGTTCTGTACTGTAGGTGACTAACTGTGTTCTGTACTGTAGGTTTCTAACTGTGTAACTGTGTTCTGTACTGTAGATGACTAACTGTTCTGTACTGAAGATGAACAACTGTGTTCTGTAATGTAGGTGACTGTGTTCTGTTCTGTAGATGACTAACTGTGTTCTGTACTGTAGGTGACTAACTGTGTAACTGTGTGTTCTGTACTGTAGGTGACTAACTGTGTAACTGTGTTCTATACTGTAGGTGACTAACTGTGCTCTGTACTGTAGATGACTAATTGTGTTTTGTACTGTAGGTGACAAACTGTGTTCTGTACTGTAGGTGACTAACTGTGTAACTGTGTGTTATGTACTGTAGGTGACTAACTGTGTAACTGTGTGTTCTGTACTGTAGATAACTAACTGTGTTATGTACTGTAGGTGACAAACTGTGTTCTGTACTGTAGATGACTAACTGTGTTCTGTACTGTAGGTGACAAACTGTGTTCTGTACTGTAGGTGACTAACTGTGTAACTGTCTGTTCTGTACTGTAGGTGACTAACTGTGTTCTGTACTGTAGCTGACAAATTGTGTAACTGTGTGTTCTGTACTCTAGGTGACTAACTGAGTTCTGTACTGCAGGTGACTAACTGTGTAACTGTGTGTTATGTACTGTAGGTGACTAACTGTGTAACTGTGTGTTCTGTCCTGTAGGTGACTAACTGTGTTCTATACTGTAGATGACTAACTGTGTTCTGTACTGTAGGTGACTAACTGTGTAACTGTGTGTTCTGTCCTGTAGATTACTAAATGTGTTCTGTAATGTAGGTGACAAACTGTGTAACTGTGTGTTCTGTACTCTAGGTGACTAACTGTGTTCTGTACTGTAGGTGAATAACTGTGTTCTCTACTGTAGGTGACTAACTGTGTTCTGTACTGTAGGTGACTAACTGTGTAACTGTGTGTTCTGTACTCTAGGTGACTAACTGTGTTCTGTACTGTAGGTGACTAACTGTGTTCTGTACTGTAGGTGACTAGCTGTGTTCTGTACTGTAGGTGACTAACTGTGTTCTGTACTGTAAGTGACAAACTGTGTTCTGTACTGTAGGTGACTAACTGTGTAACTGTGTTCTGTACTGTAGGTGACTAACTGTGTTCTGTACTGTAGGTGACTAACTGTGTTCTGTACTGTAGGTGACTAACTGTGTTCTGTACTGTAGGTGACTAACTGTGTTCTGTACTGTAGGTGACAAACTGTGTAACTGTGTGTTCTGTACTCTAGGTGACTAACTGTGTTCTGTACTGTAGGTGACTAACTGTGTAACTGTGTGTTCTGTACTGTAGGTGACTAACTGTGTAACTGTGTGTTCTGTACTGTAGGGGACTAACTGTGTAACTGTGTGTAGATAACTAACTGTGTAACTGTGTGTTCTGTCCTGTAGATGACTAACTGTGTTCTTTACTGTAGGTGACTAACTGTGTTCTGTACCGTAGGTGACTAACTATGTTTTGTACTCTAGGTGACTAACTGTGTTTTGTACTCTATGTGACTAACTGTGTAACTGTGTTCTGTACTGTAGGTGACTAACTGTGTTCTGTACTGTAGGTGACTAACTGTGTTCTGTACTGTAGGTGACAAACTGTGTAACTGTGTGTTCTGTACTGTAGCTGACTAACTGTGTAAATGTGTGTTCTGTACTGTAGGGGACTAACTGTGTAACTGTGTGTTCTGTACTGTAGGTGACTAACTGTGTAACTGTGTTCTGTACTGTAGGTGACTAACTGTGTTCTGTACTGTAGGTGACTAACTGTGTTCTGTCCTGTAGATGACTAACTGTGTTCTGTACCGTAGGTGACTAACTGTGTTTTGTACTCTAGGTGACTAACTGTGTTTTGTACTCTAGGTGACTAACTGTGTAACTGTGTTCTGTACTGTAGGTGACTAACTGTGTTCTGTACTGTAGGTGACTAACTGCGTCCTGTACTGTAGGTGAATAACTGTGTTCTGTACTGTAGGTGACTAACTGTGCAACTGTGTGTTCTGTACTGTAGGGGACTAACTGTGTAACTGTGTGTTCTGTACTGTAGGTGACTAACTGTGTTCTGTACTATAAGTGACTAACTGTGTTCTGTACTGTAGGTGACTAACTGTGTAACTGTGTTCTGTACTGTAGGTGACTAACTGTGTAACTGTGTGTTTTGTACTGTAGATGACTAACTGTGTAACTGTGTGTTCTGTCCTGTAGATGACTAACTGTGTTCTGTACTGTAGGTGACTAGCTGTGTTCTGTACTGTAAGTGACTAATTGTGTTCTGTACTGTAGATAACTAACTGTGTAACTGTGTGTTCTGTCCTGTAGATGACTAACTGTGTTCTGTACTCTAGGTGACTAGCTGTGTTCTGTACTGTAAGTGACTAACTGTGTTCTGTACTGTAGGTGACTAACTGTGTAACTGTTTGTTTTGTACTGTAGGTGACTAACTGTGTTCTGTACTGTAGATGACAAACCGTGTTCTGTACTGTAGGTGACTAACTGTGTAACTGTGTTCTGTACTGTAGGTGACTAACTGTGTTCTGTACTGTAGGTGACTAACTGTGTTCTGTACTGTAGGTGACAAACTGTGTAACTGTGTGTTCTGTACTCTAGGTGACTAACTGTGTTCTGTACTGTAGGTGACTAACTGTGTTCTGTACTGTAGGTGACTAACTGTGTTCTGTACTGTAGGTGACAAACTGTGTAACTGTGTGTTCTGTACTCTAGGTGACTAACTGTGTAACTGTGTGTTCTGTACTGTAGGGGACTAACTATGTAACTGTGTGTAGATAACTAACTGTGTAACTGTGTGTTCTGTCCTGTAGATGACTAACTGTGTTCTTTACTGTAGGTGACTAACTGTGTTCTGTACCGTAGGTGACTAACTGTGTTTTGTACTCTAGGTGACTAACTGTGTTTTGTACTCTAGGTGACTAACTGTGTAACTGTGTTCTGTACTGTAGGTGACTAACTGTGTTCTGTACTGTAGGTGAATAACTCTGTTCTGTACTGTAGGTGACAAACTGTGTAACTGTGTGTTCTGTACTGTAGCTGACTAACTGTGTAAATGTGTGTTCTGTACTGTAGGGGACTAACTGTGTAACTGTGTGTTCTGTACTGTAGGTGACTAACTGTGTAACTGTGTTCTGTACTGTAGGTGACTAACTGTGTTCTGTACTGTAGGTGACTAACTGTGTTCTGTACTGTAGGTGACAAACTGTGTAACTGTGTGTTCTGTACTCTAGGTGACTAACTGTGTTCTGTACTGTAGGTGAATAACTGTGTTCTCTACTGTAGGTGACTAACTGTGTTCTGTCCTGTAGATGACTAACTGTGTTCTTTACTGTAGGTGACTAACTGTGTTCTGTACCGTAGGTGACTAACTGTGTTTTGTACTCTAGGTGACTAACTGTGTTTTGTACTCTAGGTGACTAACTGTGTAACTGTGTTCTGTACTGTAGGTGACTAACTGTGTTCTGTACTGTAGGTGACTAACTGCGTCCTGTACTGTAGGTGACTAACTGTGTTCTGTACTGTAGGTGACTAACTGTGCAACTGTGTGTTCTGTACTGTAGGTGACTAACTGTGTTCTGTACTATAAGTGACTAACTGTGTTCTGTACTGTAGGTGACTAACTGTGTAACTGTGTTCTGTACTGTAGGTGACTAACTGTGTAACTGTGTGTTTTGTACTGTAGATGACTAACTGTGTAACTGTCTGTTCTGTACTGTAGATAACTAACTGTGTAACTGTGTGTTCTGTCCTGTAGATGACTAACTGTGTTCTGTACTGTAGGTGACTAGCTGTGTTCTGTACTGTAAGTGACTAATTGTGTTCTGTACTGTAGATAACTAACTGTGTAACTGTGTGTTCTGTCCTGTAGATGACTAACTGTGTTCTGTACTCTAGGTGACTAGCTGTGTTCTGTACTGTAAGTGACTAACTGTGTTCTGTACTGTAGGTGACTAACTGTGTAACTGTGTTCTGTACTGTAGGTGACTAACTGTGTAACTGTTTGTTTTGTACTGTAGGTGACTAACTGTGTTCTGTACTGTAAGTGACAAACCGTGTTCTGTACTGTAGGTGACTAACTGTGTGACTGTGTGTTCTGTACTGTAGATAACTAACTGTGTAACTGTGTGTTCTGTCCTGTAGATGACTAACTGTGTTCTGTACTGTAGGTGACTAACTGTGTTCTGTACTGTAGGTGACTAACTGTGTAACTGTGTGTTCTGTACTGTAAATGACTAACTGTGTTCTGTACTGTAGGGGACTAACTGTGTTCTGTACTGTAGGTGACTAACTGTGTTCTGTACTGTAGATGACTAATTGTGTTCTATACTGTAGGGGACTAACTGTGTAACTGTGTCCTGTACTGTAGGTGACTAACTGTGTAACTGTGTGTTCTGTACTGTAGGTGACTAACTGTGTTCGGTACTGTAGGTGACTAACTGTGTAACTGTGCCCTGTACTGTAGGTGACTAACTGTGTGATTCTGTCTGACTCCAGGTGAGAGAGGGGCATCGCTACAAGCTTTTGAACATTGTCAGTAAGACAGTGGTGTTGTGTCTCGTCGTACGGCCAATACAACTGGTTCCCTCCCACTTCCTGTTGCTACGCTGCATGCCGCGCTTCTCTGTGGCTACGCCCTCGGCAACTACAGACAGCCTGTTGCTACGGCAACATGCCAGCTTCGACCCTGATGGGTACAGTCGAGCCGTCCGTGAGACACGTCCAGAACTCAGCGAGGAGAGAGTGTGTGTGAGCGAGGACGGTGTGTGTGTGAGCCCGCGGAGGGGAGGTGTGTGTGTGTCAGCTCAGGACTCTCAGCTGCTGTCCGTGTGTGTGTTCGCTGGGGGCGGAGTTACAGACAACGTCAGCCAATCGCAACGCTGCAGAGACTCTCTAGGGGAGGGGACAGAGTACCTCTCTCCCAATTGGACAGAGGCTGAGCTGCAGACCAGTGAAGAGATCCCCTACGAGGAACTGTGGACCAATCAGACTGCAGAGGGCCTGGGGAAGGCAGAGCCAAACCGCATCTCCGTCCATTCCTCTTCCTCTTTGGATGGATTGCTGGGGACTGCCCGCCTCGCCATGGTGACAAGAGTATCAACCCCGCCCCCTGTACCTCCAAAATCAGACGCAGTGAGTCTCTCCCATAGAGATACCTAGAGAGCACCTCTCCTATCTATACTATATTGATACCTAGAGAGCACCTCTCTGTCTATACCAGAGAGAGGAGAGATGCTCTCTCTAGTATATCTATACCATAGAGATTCCCTCTCCTAACTATACCATAGAGATTCCTAGAGAGCACCTCTCCTATCTATTCCGTGATACCCTTGCCTATCTAAATCATAGAGATACCTAGAGAGCACCTCTCCTATCTATACTATATTGATACCTAAAGAGCACCTCTCCGTCTATACCAGAGATAGGAGAGGTGCTCTCTGTAGTATATCTATACCATAGAGATTCCCTCTCCTATCTATACCATAGAGATTCCTAGAGAGCACCTCTCCTATCTATACCGTGATACCCTCACCTATCTAAATCATAGAGATACCTAGAGAGCACCTCTCCTATCTATACTATATTGATACCTAGAGAGCACCTCTCCGTCTATACCAGAGAGAGGAGAGGTGCTCTCTCTAGTATATCTATACCATAGAGATACCCTCGCCTATCTATATCATAGAGATACCTAGAGAGCACCTCTCCTATCTATACCATAGAGATAGGCCCGTTCTTCTCTTCTCTTCTCCCCTGCTACTCTTCCCGGGTCCTTAGTGTACAAGAAAAAGTAGTGCACTATGTTTTCTGTCAACATACCTGTTGAAATAATGGTTAAAAACAACTCTAAGGGGTGGGGCCCTATGAAATCTGTATTTACTTTTTTTACAAATAATGTTTTCCATTCCCCCCCCCCCCGGTTTTAAATTTGTATTTGTTTTTCATAGAGAAACAACGGTGGTCTGAGTTTTTTTCAATGCTTACATCATATTAAATACCTTATTTTTTATGTTTGGAAGAAAACTAACAAATGTCGACCCCCCCCCCCCCCCTCCCATTGTGCATCTAGCAAGTGAGGAATGTGCTGTCTAACTTGCCGGTCTAGTGATGGTTCTGGACTGCTGCTGCTCATTTCATGGCAACATTTGCAAATAATAGATACAAATTATGTACTTCTGCCAGGTGAGCCTACTTTGCAGTTAACATTTCAAGATGCACTATGCAAAAACAATTGTAAAAAAGACGCAAAAACAAATCTTAAGAACGGGATGCATAGAAATTGCTCACATAGAACAGATCTACCACTTCTTAGACTTGCTTTAAATGATAATGACAGATCTATAACATACATTTTTATGTGAATTTGGTTGGGTTGCCCAAATAGGGACATATTGCAGCTTTAATTGGGAAGGTTTTGGGGAAAGTATTTCTACCTAGTCTAGTATTACATAGATACATTACTATACATACATAGTCTAGTATCTAGTATTTCTGTCAACCCACAAGACGGTTATCACATCAACTTGCTTCACATGGAGTAATAGACAAACACGCGCACCACACAGAAAGACAGGGGCAATATTACTGGAAATTAATTGGTAGATATTGTGTTCGTTTTTTGGCTTTTTAAACCAATAGTGGCTAACCAGCGGTTGGATAATGTCAGTGTTTCCTAGATTAGATAGTAGCTGGGAGCTTGCGGTGTCTGATACTTGTGAGATTTGTTTATGACGGTTTGCGGTGGAACACGTGAAAATTGCATGTACAGTGCCTTGCGAAAGTAATCGGCCCCCTTGAACTTTGCGACCTTTTGCCACATTTCAGGCTTCAAACATAAAGATATAAAACTGTATTTTTTTGTGAAGAATCAACAACAAGTGGGACACAATCATGAAGTGGAACGACATTTATTGGATACTTCAAACTTTTTTAACAAATCAAAAACTGAAAAATTGGGCGTGCAAAATTATTCAGCCCCTTTACTTTCAGTGCAGCAAACTCTCTCCAGAAGTTCAGTGAGTATCTCTGAATGATCCAATGTTGACCTAAATGACTAATGATGATAAATACAATCCACCTGTGTGTAATCAAGTCTCCGTATAAATGCACCTGCACTGTGATAGTCTCAGAGGTCCGTTAAAAGCGCAGAGAGCATCATGAAGAACAAGGAACACACCAGGCAGGTCCGAGATACTGTTGTGAAGAAGTTTAAAGCCGGATTTGGATACAAAAAGATTTCCCAAGCTTTAAACATCCCAAGGAGCACTGTGCAAGCGATAATATTGAAATGGAAGGAGTATCAGACCACTGCAAATCTACCAAGACCTGCCCGTCCCTCTAAACCTTCAGCTCATACAAGGAGAAGACTGATCAGAGATGCAGCCAAGAGACCCATGATCACTCTGGATGAACTGCAGAGATCTACAGCTGAGGTGGGAGACTCTGTCCATAGGACAACAATCAGTCGTATATTGCACAAATCTGGCCTTTATGGAAGAGTGGCAAGAAGAAAGCCATTTCTTAAAGATATCCATAAAAAGTGTTGTTTAAAGTTTGCCACAAGCCACCTGGGAGACACACCAAACATGTGGAAGAAGGTGCTCTGGTCAGACGAAACCAAAATTGAACTTTTTGGCAACAATGCAAAACGTTATGTTTGGCGTAAAAGCAACACAGCTGAACACACCATCCCCACTGTCAAACATGGTGGTGGCAGCATCATGGTTTGGGCCTGCTTTTCTTCAGCAGGGACAGGGAAGATGGTTAAAATTGATGGGAAGATGGATGGAGCCAAATACAGGACCATTCTGGAAGAAAACCTGATGGAGTCTGCAAAAGACCTGAGACTGGGACGGAGATTTGTCTTCCAACAAGACAATGATCCAAAACATAAAGCAAAATCTACAATGGAATGGTTCAAAAATAAACATATCCAGGGGTTAGAATGGCCAAGTCAAAGTCCAGACCTGAATCCAATCGAGAATCTGTGGAAAGAACTGAAAACTGCTGTTCACAAATGCTCTCCATCCAACCTCACTGAGCTCGAGCTGTTTTGCAAGGAGGAATGGGAAAAAATGTCAGTCTCTCGATGTGCAAAACTGATAGAGACATGCCCCAAGCGACTTACAGCTGTAATCGCAGCAAAAGGTGGCGCTACAAAGTATTAACTTAAGGGGGCTGAATAATTTTGCACGCCCAATTTTTCAGTTTTTGATTTGTTAAAAAAGTTTGAAATATCCAATAAATGCGTTCCACTTCATGATTGTGTCCCACTTGTTGTTGATTCTTCACAAAAAAATACAGTTTTATATCTTTATGTTTGAAGCCTGAAATGTGGCAAAAGGTCGCAAAGTTCAAGGGGGCCGAATACTTTCGCAAGGCACTGTACTTTCAGAATTGTTTGGGGAGCTACTTATAGGTGAGCTGCGAGCTATTGGTAGCTGGCGATCAACCTTTTGGAGACCCCTGCCATAGAGATACCTAGAGAGCCCCACCTATCTATACCATACAGATACCCTCTCCTATCTATGCCATAGAGATACCTAGAGAGCACCTCTCCTATCTGTGACAGCATGGGCAGCACCAATGAGGGATGTCTTCATTTGTAAGTAGTCCACTGGGTGGGACATCCTATAGGTTAAGGAAGAACAGAATTCCATCCAGGTCATTAGGAGAATGAAGGCGATTCAGGTCATTAGGAGGGATCAGCCAATGAATGACGGCGATTCAGGTCATTAGGAGGGATCAGCCAATGAATGAAGGCGATTCAGGTCATTAGGAGGGATGAAGGAGATTATCAATTGTTTTGCTCAAATCCTCGCGTCCTCTCCTTCTTTTGATTAAGGTCAAAGGTAATCGAGGAGCGGAAACCGTTGTGCTTGTATGAAATGACTCTCCTACATTTTAGCACGTCATCAATCAAATGATGTTTACTATTTGATTATTCAACAGTTTTACCCCATTTACCTGTTTTAGAATTGATAGTTACGACCTTGCCTCAGTGCAGCAACTCGGTAGAGGTGAAGATCAGGACGTGCAGGCACCCGGTCTGCCAAACCCTCCCCGGGCGGTGCTCCCGGTCATGGCCGGCTGTGACACCGCCTGGGAGGCCCAAATGATGTTTACAGGGTTGGAATCACATTTATATGTGTTGTGTAAAAAAATTAATAATAATAGTTGTGCCAGACATTTTATAGATAAAAAGATTACTTGCGTATCGTTTTTAAACATACTTTTCTCCTCCGAGAAAACAACAGGGGGGTGTAGCTGGCCTCGGTAGGATCCTCGGTAGGGGCCTCTGTAGGAGCCTCGGTAGAAGCCTTGGTCAGAGTCTTGGTAGGAGCCTCGGCCGGAGCCTCGGTAGGAGTCGTGGTAGGAGTCTTGGTAGGAGCCTCGGTAGGAGCCTCGGCAGGAGCCTCGGTAGGAGCCTCGGTAGGAGCCTCGGTAGGAGACTCGGTAGGAGCCTCGGTAGGAGGCTCGGTAGGAGCCTCGGTAGGAGGCTCGGTAGGAGCCTCGGTAGGAGGCTCGGTAGGAGCCTCGGTAGGAGCCTCGGTAGGAACTTCGGTAGGAGGATGTTGAAGCTGCAATATGTAACGTTTTGGACGATCTCACCAAATTCACATAGAAAGCAAGTCTAAGAAAAGGCATATCTGTTCTATGTGTGCTATTTCTATACTTCCCGTGCTTAAGTTTAGTTTGTACCTGTTCAGACAACACCCTCCAGGTGGCAGTAAATCATCAACCTTGGGTTCATACCTGTTCAGACAACACAGTTTGTCTTCCGACTGTCAGAAGTAGAAGATGAAATTTCAAAATGGTGGAAACCCTTAATGGTGCTGTTCATGCTAAATCTGGCTTTGTGTCAGAAAAGCCCTCTATCCATCTTCATGCTAAAGTTGGTTTGGTGTAAAAAAAAAAGCCCTCTATTCCCCCCCCCCCCCCCCCCCCCCCCCCCCCACTCTCTCTCTCTCTCTCTCTCTCTCTCTCCATCTGGTTGTTAAACTCAGGATGAGACTGAATTATTGATACACACTTACTGGAATTGGTCACACACACTCACTCTGTGTGTTTCAAATCAAACTTTATTATTCACATGCGCAGAATACAAGAAGTGTAGACCTTACCGTGAAATGCTGATTTACAAGCCCCTAACCAACAATGCAGTGTGTATGCTGAAGAGTGTGTTTCAGGAGTGAAAGGTTGAGAGTGACATTTACCAGCATGCCAACACACACACACACACACACACACACACACACACACACATTCCTTGCACATTCCTCTGGAAATTCTTCAGACTCTATAGAAACCACTCTGTGTGTGGTTGTGTGTGTAGGTGAGAGAAGAGTGCAGGTTCCTGATCGCTCCTCCAGTTCCTCCTCGATGCTGTAAAGGAGACTCCTCCCCTTCCTGTCCAAGCCCCACCCCCAGTCCACCGGTCCCGCCCCGCTTCCCTCAGACACATCTCTCCTATTACTCTTCTGGACCACCCAACAGGTACACACACACACACACACACACACACACACACACACACACACACACACACACACACACACACACACACACACACACACACACACACACACACACACACACACACACACACACACACCCACACACACACACACACTAACCATATCCCTCTCTCTCATCCTTCCCTCTCTCTCTAGTTGTTCTGTCTCTCCTCCAGACTCATCTATCTACTGTTATCCATGTTCCTGGACTGACCCCTCCCACATCAGCCCTGAGCCAATCCCTGCTCTCCCTGCTGACAGCTTGGCCAATCCCCAGCCAGCGCAGGCCACCTGGGTGGAGCCGTGGAGCTATAATTCCTCCTCCTTCTCCCGGCTGAGGCTTCCGCCCCCTCAGAGTCGATTCGCTCCCTTCGGAGCACTTAACCCCTTTAACCGCCCTAGTCTCTCCCCCTGCCCTTCCCCAGAGCCTATACCAGCCAATCAGACAGCAGAGCTCTCCAGAGGCGCCGAGGGAGGCGGGACATGTGAGGGGTCGACTCCGCCTAGTGACCCTGCCTGGCGCCCGCCCACTGACCTGTCTGCCCTCTCATTGGAGGAGGTGTCTGCCAGTCTGAGGTTCATTGGCCTATCAGAGGCAGCGGTGGGCGTGTTCCAGAGAGAGCGCGTTGACGGTAGCCTCCTGGTTCAGCTCGACGAGGAGACCCTGTCACATGACTTCCATCTCAGCCGATTGCACGTCACCAAGATCACACAGTTCATACAGGGTTGGAGGCCCAAGATTTAACACCTATTGTGACACTGTCACAAGGTGTTTATCACAACATTGGAAGCTGCTGATTGGAGGACGGCTCATAAAAATGGCTGGAATGGAAACCATGTGTTTGACGTACTTGATAGCATTCCACTCCAGCCTTTACCACGAGCCCATCCTCCCCGATTACGGTGCCACCAACCTCCTGTGCGATATACGTAAAGGACGAAGGCAAGGTTTGCTATTTTGATGAAGTACTGTAAAGCCGCTCGAGGCGAAGGTTGCCCCTAACTGAAACACTACAGATAAACACTACAGATAAAAACTACAGATTAGGAAATTGTCAGATCAATAAATAGTTTCTCACTATTCCATCTGTGTTGGATTGTCTTTCGACTCCACCAGGCGGCCTTGCCGTCTACTCCACCAGGCGGCCTTGTCGTCTACTCCACCAGGCGGCCTTGCCGTCTACTCCACCAGGCGGCCTTGTCGTCTACTCCACCAGGCGGCCTTGCCGTCTACTCCACCAGGCGGCCTTGTCGTCTACTCCACCATGCGGCCTTGCCGTCTACTCCACCAGGCGGCCTTGTCGTCTACTCCACCATGTCGTCTACTCCACCAGGCGGCCTTGCCGTCTACTCCACCTTGTCGTCTACTCCACCATGTCGTCTACTCCACCAGGCGGCCTTGCCGTCTACTCCACCTTGTCGTCTACTCCACCATGTCGTCTACTCCACCAGGCGGCCTTGCCGTCTACTCCACCAGGCGGCCTTGTCGTCTACTCCACCTTGTCGTCTACGCCACCTTGTCGTCTACTCTACCAGGCGGCCTTGCCGTCTACTCTACCAGGCGGCCTTGTCGTCTACTCCACCAGGCGGCCTTGTCGTCTACTCCACCAGGCGGCCTTGTCGTCTACTCCACCAGGCGGCCTTGCCGTCTACTCTACCAGGCGGCCTTGTCGTCTACTCCACCAGGCGGCCTTGTCGTCTACTCCACCAGGCGGCCTTGTCGTCTACTCCACCAGGCGGCCTTGTCGTCTACTCCACCAGGCGGCCTTGCCGTCTACTCCACCTTGTCGTCTACTCCACCATGTCGTCTACTCCACCAGGCGGCCTTGCCGTCTACTCCACCAGGCGGCCTTGTCGTCTACTCCACCTTGTCGTCTACTCCACCATGTCGTCTACTCCACCAGGCGGCCTTGCCGTCTACTCCACCAGGCGGCCTTGCCATCTACTCCACCTTGTCGTCTACTCCACCATGTCGTCTACTCCACCAGGCGGCCTTGTCGTCTACTCCACCTTGTCGTCTACTCCACCATGTCGTCTACTCCACCATGTCGTCTACTCCACCAGGCGGCCTTGCCGTCTACTCCACCTTGTCGTCTACTCCACCATGTCGTCTACTCCACCAGGCGGCCTTGCCGTCTACTCCACCAGGCGGCCTTGCCATCTACTCCACCTTGTCGTCTACTCCACCATGTCGTCTACTCCACCATGTCGTCTACTCCACCAGGCGGCCTTGTCGTCTACTCCACCTTGTCGTCTACTCCACCATGTCGTCTACTCCACCAGGCGGCCTTGCCGTCTACTCTACCAGGCGGCTTTGCCGTCATTTTTCAGCGGACCAGGAGTGCCAACTTAGCCCAGATGAGAACTGAGCGTCCCCTATTTGCAAAAGTAGCACACCCATGAACACACCCTGTACTTTCTGTCTGTTCGCTGTGGTCACCCTCAGTGGGCAGCTTCCTCAGTGGGCAGCTTCCTCAGTGGGCAGCTTCCTCAGTGGGCAGCTTCCTCAGTGGGCAGCTTCCTCAGTGGGCAGCCTGTGACATGACTTCCACTTTAGGACGTTAACAAGGCGACACTCCATCTTAACTCCTCCTCCACATTGACTTGATTGTTTGAACAGTACAGAAGAGAACCCCCTCGACAGTAAAAATGTTTTTCTCGTCAGGACCAGAAAGAAGGAAACACCGCTTAGGCATTTATTTTCCTCCTGCAACGTTAGGTTAGCCATCTTACATGTCCCTTCTTATTGGTTGAATCAGATGCTGTGTACCTTCCGATTGGATGAACCGGAAGGTGTGCCTTCGCTATTCTTCTTGGGGCAGCAGGGTAGCCTAGTGGTTAGAGCATTGGACTAGTAACCGGAAGGTTGCAAGTTCAAATCCCCGAGCTGACAAGGTACAAATCTGTCGTTCTGCCCCTGAACAGGTAGTTAACCCACTGATCCTAGGCCGTCATTGAAAATAAGAATTTGTTCTTAACTAACTTGCCTAGTTAAATAAAGGTAAAAATTGATTGGAGGAGAGATATACTGCCACTTGGAGGGTGATTAGTGAAGTGTGCAGAGCATTTAAATCTCCATATTTCAAGGTGAACATGTATCCCCCTGCTGGACAGTCAACCTATTACAGAAAGAGCACAAGTTTAAGGTCTCGATTCAATCAGATCGTTGGAGTCATCAAATCGGTGACAAGCTGCTCTTGCGATCGTTAACCCTTCCTTAACGTTATTGAGTGAATTAAGAAGGAATGGCGATGTAATTTGTAGCGAAATGTGGTCAGACGGGAGAGTTTGAGTGATGAAGTTGGACAGAGAATATCAACATCTCTCCGCAAGAAACACTTGGATTGTAAAAACACATATATTCTGTCAATTGAGCCTTATTTTATATGTTATATGTGGATAATAGCTATAGCTAGGCCTGTCTGTAGGATTGATTTGTCATTTCAATAGGCCTAGGCTACTAAATACAATCTGGGTTTATGATTGTAATTCAACTTTGCCATGGTTTGCTTAGCTAGATGCAGGTAGCCTATAACTCCTGATAGGCCTGTTAGATAGGCTACAGTAGACTAGGCAAGATGTAAAATGAACAATTTACTACAGAAGCTTGCTTAGTTCAAATTGACAGACTAATTTATTGAATCTGAATAGCGAGGAGATTTCTGTAAAAAGTGTTTGTGTTGCCCAATAGCCTGGATTTGACAGCTCTAACGCAGTTCTACCTTCGAACACCTCAAAATAATCGCTATGCGGATCTGATTGAATCCAGCCCTAAAGTCTTTAATAGGCTGATTAGGAATTTGTTCCAGGAAATAATCTGCCACCTGGTAAGGTTAGCAAAGGGCTAATGTGTGCCAGGTTATCTGATGGGACCAGCTACAATTTAGCATTCTGTCACATGACACTACATCAACCATTTTAATTGGCTGATGCTTAAACTTAACCTTGAACTTAAACTTTTTCTAATGTTTGCCAGTATGGGCCCATGGTGTTTGTTATGCAACGTTTTGGATTCTTTAGATAGAAATAGCCTTTTGTAGACCAAATATGCCTTTGACGTGTAGAATAAGGAATAACATCAACTCTGTTCATGGCATTTCTATCTGCAACTGAACAGGCCCTGCAGTAACTACAAACTGTAGAGTTAACTAACCTCTGGTTGTGGCCCTGCAGTAACTACAAACTGTAGAGTTAACTAACCTCTGGTTGTGGCCCTGCAGTAACTACAAACTGTAGAGTTAACTAACCTCTGGTTGTGGCCCTGCAGTAACTACAAACTGTAGAGTTAACTAACCTCTGGTTGTGGCCCTGCAGTAACTACAAACTGTAGAGTTAACTAACCTCTGGTTGTGGCCCTGTAGTAACTACAAACTGTAGAGTTAACTAACCTCTGGTTGTGGCCCTGCAGTAACTACAAACTGTAGAGTTAACTAACCTCTGGTTGTGGCCCTGCAGTAACTACAAACTGTAGAGTTAACTAACCTCTGGTTGTGGCCCTGCAGTAACTACAAACTGTAGAGTTAACTAACCTCTGGTTGTGGCCCTGCAGTAACTACAAACTGTAGAGTTAACTAACCTCTGGTTGTGGCCCTGCAGTAACTACAAACTGTAGAGTTAACTAAGCTCTGGTTGTGGCCCTGCAGTAACTACAAACTGTAGAGTTAACTAAGCTCTGGTTGTGGCCCTGCAGTAACTACAAACTGTAGAGTTAACTAACCTCTGGTTGTGGCCCTGCAGTAACTACAAACTGTAGAGTTAACTAACCTCTGGTTGTGGCCCTGCAGTAACTACAAACTGTAGAGTTAACTAACCTCTGGTTGTGGCCCTGCAGTAACTACAAACTGTAGAGTTAACTAACCTCTGGTTGTGGCCCTGCAGTAACTACAAACTGTAGAGTTAACTAACCTCTGGTTGTGGCCCTGCAGTAACTACAAACTGTAGAGTTAACTAAGCTCTGGTTGTGGCCCTGCAGTAACTACAAACTGTAGAGTTAACTAAGCTCTGGTTGTGGCCCTGCAGTAACTACAAACTGTAGAGTTAACTAACCTCTGGTTGTGGCCCTGCAGTAACTACAAACTGTAGAGTTAACTAACCTCTGGTTGTGGCCCTGCAGTAACTACAAACTGTAGAGTTAACTAACCTCTGGTTGTGGCCCTGCAGTAACTACAAACTGTAGAGTTAACTAACCTCTGGTTGTGGCCCTGCAGTAACTACAAACTGTAGAGTTATCTAAGCTCTGGTTGTGGCCCTGCAGTAACTACAAACTGTAGAGTTAACTAACCTCTGGTTGTGGCCCTGCAGTAACTACAAACTGTAGAGTTAACTAAGCTCTGGTTGTGGCCCTGCAGTAACTACAAACTGTAGAGTTAACTAACCTCTGGTTGTGGCCCTGCAGTAACTACAAACTGTAGAGTTAACTAACCTCTGGTTGTGGCCCTGCAGTAACTACAAACTGTAGAGTTAACTAACCTCTGGTTGTGGCCCTGCAGTAACTACAAACTGTAGAGTTAACTAACCTCTGGTTGTGGCCCTGCAGTAACTACAAACTGTAGAGTTAACTAACCTCTGGTTGTGGCCCTGCAGTAACTACAAACTGTAGAGTTAACTAACCTCTGGTTGTGGCCCTGCAGTAACTACAAACTGTAGAGTTAACTAACCTCTGGTTGTGGCCCTGCAGTAACTACAAACTGTAGAGTTAACTAAGCTCTGGTTGTGGCCCTGCAGTAACAACAAACTGTAGAGTTAACTAACCTCTGGTTGTGGCCCTGCAGTAACTACAAACTGTAGAGTTAACTAAGCTCTGGCTGCTACAGGGGGTTGCTATGGTAATTTGCTATGGTGAGGTCTAGTGTTGGTCTCTTTACTGATGATGATGATGATGATAATGGTGTTTAACCAGGGTTTGTAGTGATGAGGATGTTTAACCAGGGTTTGTAGTGATGAGGACGTTAAAGGTGCTCTAAGAAAATTATAATTTAAGATGGCTTCAACATTAAATAGCTGAGTACATGTTGCATAGAACACCTTGAAACATAATGTCTAATAAGGTCTGATCACCTTGAAACATAATGTCTAATGAGGTCTGATCACCTTGAAACATAATGTCTAATGAGGTATGAACACCTTGAAACATAATGTCTAATGAGGTCTGAACACCTTGAAACATAATGTCTAATAAGGTCTTAAGGATGTCTATGATCAATAGAAAATGAAATAACCTCTCAACTGAGCACTTGATTTGTCTGACACACACACACACACACACACACACACACACAAACACACAACCACACACACACACACACACACACACACACACACACACACACACACACACACACACACACACACACACACACAGTGGATGTTGTGGAGTTTATTGGATAAGTCCAGCACAGTCATCAATATAAATAACATCAGAAACACATACACAGGTTTAGTGTAAAATACCACATCTACAGCATTAATAAAACCCCACCTCCTTAGAGTTCTCTGGTCTACAGCATTAATAAAACCCCACCTCCTTAGAGTTCTCTTGTCTACAGCATTAATAAACCCCACCTCCTTAGAGTTCTCTGGTCTACAGCGTTAATAAACCCCCACCTCCCTGGAGTTCTCTGGTCTACAGCATTAATAAACCCCCACCTCCCTGGAGTTCTCTGGTCTACAGCATTAATAAACCCCCACCTCCCTGGAGTTCTCTGGTCTACAGCATTAATACACCCCCACCTCCCTGGAGTTCTCTGGTCTACAGCATTAATTAACCCCACCACCCTAGAGTTCTCTGGTCTACAGCATTAATAAACCCCCAACTCCCTAGAGTTCTCTGGTCTACAGCATTAATAAACCCCCACCTCCCTAGAGTTCTCTGGTCTACAGCATTAATAAACCCCACCTCCCTAGAGTTCTATGGTCTACATCATTAATTAACCCCACCTCCCTAGAGTTCTCTGGTCTACAGCATTAATATACCCCCACCTCCCTGGAGTTCTCTGGTCTACAGCATTAATACAGCCCCACCTCCCTAGAGTTCTCTGGTCTACAGCATTAATACACCCCCACCTCCCTAGAGTTCTCTGGTCTACAGCATTAATAAACCCTACCTCCCTAGAGTTCTCTGGTCTACAGCATTAATACACCCCCACCTCCCTAGAGTTCTCTGGTCTACAGCATTAATTAACCCCACCTCCCTAGAGTTCTCTGGTCTACAGCATTAATAAACCCCACCTCCCTAGAGTTCTCTGGTCTACAGCATTAATAAACCCCCACCTCCCTAGAGTTCTCTGGTCTACAGCATTAATAAACCCCACCTCCCTAGAGTTCTCTGGTCTACAGCATTAATAAACCCCCACCTCCCTAGAGTTATCTGGTCTACAGCATTAATAAACCCCACCTCCCTAGAGTTCTCTGGTCTACAGCATTAATAAACCCCCACCTCCCTAGAGTTCTCTGGTCTACAGCATTAATACACCCCACCTCCCTAGAGTTCTTTGATTAGATATACTAACAGACTGCAGTTGCATGAGGACGCTGACTAAACCATCCAATGAGAGCCCAGCAGTGTTGAGGCTCGTCCAATAAGGTTGGAGGTGAGCTGGAGCGGGCGGGGTTACTTGTGGAACTCCCTAGTTGGGTCCCTCGCATGGTCCAATTGCAGCTGGCAGGGCGTGAACTGATGACCATAAACATCTTCATAAAGACTCATCATTGCTACGAGACACTCCTCACCAATGGAATCAACAAATTGGAAAGAACCTGGCCTCACACCCACACATAGCAACCTGTCTCATTGGATGCCATGTGTTTGTAGTCAGGTGGTGTCCAGTATTTAGTGTGTGTGTGTCTGTATCCATAGTGTGTGTTTAACGTGTGTGTGTGTCGTACCACCCAGACAGGGAGGGAAGCCCAGACCGAACACAGCTTCAATGTTTCCCTCCTTTGGATTACCTATAATGCCCTGCTGCAGACACAGCACTCGTTGATGGAAAAAAACATTAAAAATCTGACATTCATATGGCATCGGGGAAATATTTCATATTTTCAACTCAATTGTGCCCATTGGGTTGTGTTTTACATTTTTATTTCACCTTTTATTTTACCAGGTAGGCCAGTTGAGAACAAGTTCTCATTTACAACTGCGACCTGGCCAAGATAAAGCAAAGCAGTGCGACACAAACAACAACACAGTTACACATGGGATAAACAAACGTATAGTCAATAATACAGTAGAAAAATCTATATATAGCATGTGCAAATGAAGTAGGATAAGGGAGGTAAGGCAATAAATAGGCCATAGTGGAAAACTAATTACAATATAGCAATTAAACACTGGCGTGATAGATGTGCAGAAGACGAGTGTGCAAGTAGAGATACTGGGGTGCAAAGGAGAAAAAAAAGAACAGTATGGGGATGAGGTAGTTGGATGGGCTATTTACAGATGGTTGTGTACAGGTGCAGTGATCTGTAAGCTGGTGCTTAAAGCTGGTGAGGGAGATATGAGTCTCCAGCTTCAGCGATTTTTGCAATTCGTTCCAGTCATTGGCAGCAGAGAACTGGAAGGAAAGGCGGCCAAAGCAGGTGTTGGCTTTGGGGATGACCAGTGAAATATACCTGCTGGAGCGCGTGTTACGGGTGGGTGCTGCTATGGTGACCAGTGAGCTGAGCTACGACGGGGCTTAACCTGGCAAAGACTTATAGATGAATATGAAGCGAGGGCCAGCCAACGAGAGCATACAGGTCGCAGTGGTGGGTAGTATATGGGGCTTTGGTGACAAAACGGATGGCACTGTGATAAACAACATCCAATTTGCTGAGTAGAGTGTTGTAGTTGTGAGATAGTATTGGCTCATTCTAGCATGTATTTGCATATCTCCTTTAGGGAATGCCTACACTGAAGTGCTGGTGTGCAATAACAATTTGTAGTACTTAAGTAGTACTTTCAAGTATTTTTACTTAAGTAGTTTTTTGGGGTATCTGTACTCTACTTTACTATTTATATTTTTGACAACTTTTACTCTTACTTCACTACATTCCTAGAGAAAATGATGTACTTTTTACTCCCTACATTTTCCCTTACACCCAAAAGTACTTCTTACATTTTGAACGCTTAGCAGGACAGAAAAATGGTCTAATTCACACACTTATCAAGAGAACATCCCTGGTCATCTCTACTGCCTCTGATCTGGAGGACTCACTAAACAGAGAACATCCCTGGTCATCTCTACTGCCTCTGATCTGGAGGACTCACTAAACAGAGAACATCCCTGGTCATCCCTACTGCCTCTGATCTGGAGGACTCACTAAACAGAGAACATCCCTGGTCATCTCTACTGCCTCTGATCTGGAGGACTCACTAAACAGAGAACATCCCTGGTCATCTCTACTGCCTCTGATCTGGAGGACTCACTAAACAGAGAACATCCCTGGTCATCCCTACTGCCTCTGATCTGGCGGACTCACTAAACACGTTTCGTTCGTAAATGATGTCCAAGTGTTGGAGCGTGCCCCTAGCTATCCGTAAATTTAAAAACCGAGGAAATCGTGTGGTCTGGTTTGCTTTATACAGTTGATGTCGGAAGTTTACATACACTTAGGTTGGAGTCATTGAAACTCGTTTTTCAACCACTCCACACATTTCTTGTTAACTAACTAGAGTTTTGGCAAGTCAGTTAGGACATCTACTTAGCGCATGACACAAGTCATTTTTCCAACAATTGTTTACAGACAGATTATTTCACTGTATCACAATTTCAGTGGGTCAGAAGTTACAGACACTAAGTTGACTGTGCCTTTAAACAGCCTGGAAATTTCCAGAAAATGTCATGGCTTTAGAAGCTTATGATAGGCTAATAGACATCATTTGGAGGGGTACCTGTGGATGTATTTCAAGGCCTAACTTCAAACTCAGTGCCTATTTGCTTGACATCATGGGAAAATCAAAAGAAATCAGCCAATTGTAGACCTCCACAAGTCTGGTTCATCCTTGGGAGCAATTTCCAAACACCTGAAGGTACCACGTTCATCTGTACAAACAATAGTACGCAAGTATAAACACCCTGGGACCATGCAGCCGTCATACCGCTCAGGAAGGAGACGCGTTCTGTCTCCTAGAGATGAACATACTTTGTTGTGAAAAGTGCAAATCAATCCCAGAACATTAGCAAAGGACCTTGTGAAGATGCTGGAGGAAACATGTACAAAAGTATCTATATCCACAGTAAAACGAGTCCTGTATCGACATAACCTGAAAGGCGCTTGTTGTGGAATAATCAGAATTTGTTGGTAACATAGGTAAGATGTTTTATATTCATCATATGTTTGTAAGTTACTTCTCATCAAGAATGTTATTTTTGTATAATACTGTGGCGAGGTTGCAATTATCTGTTCTATGTCAAGACTAAGTTGCATGGGCCGCAGAGAGGGGAGAGGTCAAAGTGTCATCATGTGTAAACATATCTTTTGCTCCACTGTGTCTGTGCCAGTCACTCCCTACTTTTCCCATCGGGGAAAGGAGGATGGCAGTGTCTGGAATCATTCTATCCTCTCTGTGAGCTTGTCCAGGATTGGTTGTATTTAGAGTTGGTTGTATCTAAATGAAAATTTGATATATGCCTGTTGATATGGAGGGTTGGTTTATGGTTTCGGGGTTTGAGTAAGGAGACAAAGCTGAACGATTTATTATGTCTATGCTGTCTGACTATGTGTGTTCTTTGCTATTAAAGTATCGCAGTTGCAATGCAGAAGGGGCTCTCAGAGAATTCATTGATAGACACTGAATTGTCTGAGAGTCACAGGGTTGTGATAGAGCTCATATAATTAAAGATGGACTTTGATAACTAACTCTGACTTGTGTTGTGGTTTGCTCCCATGATTTGGTAAGAAGAGGAAATTTCCACGACACGCTCAGCAAGGAAGAAGCCACTGCTCCAAAACCGCCATAAAAAGCTAGACTACGGTTTACAACTGCACATGGGAACAAAGATCATACTTTTTGGACAAATGTCCTCTGGTCTGATGAACCAAAAATAGAACTGTTTGGCCATAATGACCATCGTTATGTTTGGAGGAAAAAGGGGGAGGCTTGCAAGCCGAAGAACACCATCCCAACCGTGAAGCACGGGGGTGTTAGCATCATGTTGTGGGGGTGCTTTTTTTGCAGGAGGGACTGGTGCACTTCACAAAATAGATGGCATCATGAGGTGGAAAATTACGTGGATATATTGAATCAACATCTCAAGACATCAGTCAGGAAGTTAAAGCTTGGGCGCAAATGGGTCTTCCAAATGGACAATGACCCCAAGCATACTTCCAAAGTTGTGGCAAAATGGCCAAAGGACAACACAGTCAAGGTACTGGAGTGGCCATCACAAAGCCCTGACCTCAATCCTATAGAAAATGTGTGGGCATAACTGAAAAAGTGTGTGTGAGCAAGGAGGCCTACAGGTAGCCTAGTGGTTAGAGCATTGAACTTGTAACCGAAAGGTTGCAAGCTCGAATCCCTGAGCTGACAAGGTAGAAATCTGTCGTTAACCCACTGTTCCTAGATGAGTTAACCCACTGTTCCTAGACCAGTTAACCCACTGTTCCTAGACCAGTTAACCCACTGTTCCTAGACCAGTTAACCCACTGTTCCTAGGCCGTCATTGAAGTAAGAATTTGTTCTTAACTGACTTGCCTAGCTAAATAAAGGTAAAATAAAAATTACACCAGCTCTGTCAGGAGGAATGGGCCAAAATTCACCCAATTTATTGTGGAAATATTTGACTCAACTTAAACAATTTATAGGCAATGCTACCATATACTAATTGAGTAAACTTCTGACCCACTGGGAATGTAACTCAAGAAATAAAAGGTGAAAATAATCATTCTCTCTACTATTATTCTGACATTTCACATTCTTAAAATAAAGTGGTGATCCAACTGACCTAAGACAGGGAATTTTTACAAGGATTAAATTGTGAAAAACAGAGTTTAAATGTATTTGGCTGAGGTGTATGTAAACTTCCGACTTCAACTGTATAGGACTTTGGACTTTGAAATGATTTATACTTTTACATTTACTTTTGATACTTACGTATATTTAAAGCCAAATACTTGGACTTTTCCTCAAGCAGTATTATACTGGGTGACTTTTACTTGACTCATTTTCTATTAAGGTATCTTTATTTTTACTGAAGTATGACAATTGGGTACTTTTTCTACCACTGCATTTCGCCCTAGCACTCCTGTTTTGCAACGGGTAAAGTCTACCAAACGCAATCCAACCTATTTGTTACAGATTCTAAAACGCAGTCTACTCTGTTAATTTTTTGGGGGGTAATCAGAAAACTGTATGGAAATAAAATGTGCCATCGATGAGAAAATTTGCAGAATGTATGCCTTAATCCATCTGGCTCCACCTTCGCCACTGGGCTTCCTCTCATCACCATATTTGGTAGTGAGTGTAAACACCAACCGGATGCTCAATATTTTTTACATCTGTTGAAATATCTGGCTCGTTGTTCTATCTGTGGTGTCAGAGGACCCGTTTACAACTCAGAGAAGAGTCGAAAGAGCGCCGTTAAGAAAATGTTCATATATTCATCGTTGAATTAGTCAAAAGTAAAAACATTTTTTGTAAATCTTAAGTTAGATTTTGACGATATTATCTCCAGTGAAAGGTAAAAATAGGTTTCATACCTCATGAGTTTTTTTACGCTTTAAATTGGGCATCTCTTAGGACAACCAAACCCCTTTACGGGTCCTGAGAACACAGGCGGTTTGATAGTCCGCATCTGATTCAGACACAGACGCCGGAGAGAGACACCGACAGGAGAGCTTTGCCGGGAGACAGATATAAGGTAAAGAGTGTTAGTTGCACTAAACCAAATTTAATGCAACATTGGGATACAATTAACTACAGCTACTAACAATGTCTGTGAATTAATGAAGTCCCGCTAGTGTACAGGGTTAAAGAGTGTCTCGTCACTCTGCCCTTGTCATTCTCTGGAAGGGGATCTGGGTGAAGGGTCACCGCTGGGTTGGGGGGTGGGGCTGGTTGTAAAGTGTAGTAGGTTAAATCCTATACCTCAGTGGTTAATTCTGTCATCATAATCTCCATATCTACAACACACAGTAAATCAACACATTATCAAAACTACAGCTACGAAGTAGCTTTAACCGCAACATGCGCCAGTCTCTGTGGAGGGGCTTCTGCGTCACATCCAGGTTATTTTCAAATCATCGTGTTTATGGCTGTAGCCTACAGCCTGTAGGGCAAAACTACTGGATTACTGCACTTCCTACTCTATTGATATGGACCACATTGTTTGTGTTGACAGATAAAATGGCGTCCATGTTGATGAACTCTCTACGGTGCTGTCCTCCAGTCAACCCTGCCTGGGCTGTGCAGTATGGTGAGACACACACACACCAAACAGGGTTTCTGACAAGTGGCCGGTGGCATTTGAATTGATCAGACATTTGAGACATTTACCGGACCCATATACGTTAGGGCATGAATGCAATTCGTGGGAAAACATAATTTTAAACAGCACACCTCCTGCAAGCATGTCCATATTTGACAGGTTAAATTTTGTTAAACATTTTTAAAGAGGGGGAATAACGACGCAACAGCTAGAGTGGGTTGTTAAATATGCACTGTGTAGAAAACGTGCCGCCATATCCTGGTTGCTAAAATTGTATTGCTTTGCCTAATTTCAGTTTATGACAAATCAAGCAAGTATAGTGTAGGGAATCATTGTACCATTTAAACTGCTGTGAAATATATTTTATATTACCAAAAATATTGTTTGAAGCTAGAGTACAAAACTGAAAGTAAAAGATGCCTAAACGTAAAGGAAAAATCCACCCAAAACCACAAATTTCTATAATTTACAGTGTTACATAACACTGTGAGAACAATTTTTTTGTGAACAAATGTTTAATTTTGCAATATATACTGACACATGTAACTGCAATAATTTTAATGAATTTACTGATTTACATAAGAATAAATTAAATCGGCCCACCCACTGGGGAGCCAGGCCCAGACAATCAGAATGAGTTATTCCACACACAAGGGCTTTATTACAGACAGAAATGCTCCACCGCCCCCCCACCCCCCAGATGATCCAGGTGAAGAAGGTCCTGAGCTGAAGTTGTTGTGAAGCCGGTTTGACGTACTGCCAAGTTCTCTGAAACGACGTTGGAGGAGGCTTATGGGAGAGATATTAACATTAAATTCTCTGGCAACAGCTCTGGTGGATTGTCCTTCAGTCAGCATACCTATTGCACGCTCTCTCAACTTGAGACATTTGTGGCATTGTGTTGTGAGAACTGCACACTTTAAAGTTGCCTTTTATTTCCCCAGCACAAGTTGCACCTGTGTAATTATCATGCAATTTAATCAGATTCTTGATATGCCACACTTGTCAGGTGGATGGATTATCTTTTCAAATGAGAAATCCTCTCTAACAGGGATGTAAACAAATTTGTGCACAAAATTTGAGAGAAGCATTTTGTGCGAATGGAAAATTGATAGGATTTTTTATTTTTTTTCAGCTCATGAAACATGGGACCAACACTTTTTACATGTTCAGTGTTGTAAGGTTGGTAGCAATGTGGAAATCGGTTTCAGCTCAAGTCTACTACTAACCCACAATGCTCTGTATGGGCAGGCTAGGTAGCCAGCGTAGCTACACACAATAATACTATAGTAAATATAAGCATGTGAAGTAGCTAGTTAGTGCAGTTAGGCAATTTTACAGCTATCAATTTAGGAGTCTACAATCTCATCATTTTCAACCTGCCGATTGATGTGCCGCAGAGTGGAGTCTGACCTTCATGTCCTGAAAGACAGGCAGTGTGTTCCTGGTGATGCATATGGCTGACTGCACCACGCTCTGGAGAGCCCTGCGGTTGCAGACGGTGCAGTTGCCATATCAGGCGGTGATACAGACTGACCGGATGCTCTCAATGGTGCATCCGTAAAAGTTTGAGGGTCTTCAGGGCCAAGCCGAATTTCTTCAACGTCCTGAGGTTGAAGAGGCGCTGTTGTGCCTTCACCACACAGACTGTGTGGGTGGACCATTTCAGATTGTCAGTGATGTGTACGCCGAGGAACTTAAAGCTTTTCACCTTCTCAACTGCTGTCCCGTCTGTGGATAGGGGGCTGCTCCAGGAGATGGGCGACAGGAGAACATAGGGCCTACAGGAGAGACACATGAGGGTCAAGGCAGCAGCAAAGATTCCATAAGAGGCTGTCAGCAGATTCACTCAGAACAGAACCCACAACAGCTGTTTTAGCTGGAATCAACATGTTTGAACAGTGTTACAATCAAGTGAGAGTGACTAGTGGTGACTGTTGGACCAGGGAAAACAGCTACATGAGATCCAACTTTTACGTGAACCCACACCATACTGTAAGCATGAGCGAGGCCACAAATAATGTCCAGTAAATGACTGCTGTCATGTCGACACATTCATTATAATGGTACTTTGCTTTTTTGCTGATTTTCACAAAGCGCTGATGTTTAGGCTTTAGGTTTTTTTCATTGAGCGTCTTGCTCAACGTGCGCCTTGTTGGTTTGGGTATTTTTAGTTCAGTGGCGGTTGGTGCCGTTTTAAGATGAGGAAAATATTACATTTTTTATGGGCGTTGTCTTATTTCTATTACAGCGTATTGGATGACTGTCATTCATATTCCATTCACCCAGTTCAATGTAACATTGACAGGTTTAGGCTACTACATGATACTCTAATGTTCCCTATACCCATCATGAGGTTGATACAACCTGGCCTATGAATGAAAGTTTACAACGTAGGTCAAGAGAAATGAGAGGAATCAATATGACAGATAGTAACACATTAAACACCACCTTGCACACTTTTGCTTGCATCTAGCTGATCTAAGGTGTAATCATGAGTCCAACAGCAAATTCGGGTATGTTTTTCCCGCTTCCGATTTAAGAAAAGTTTTTCAGAATCGACGCAATGACTGCACCCCTGATCTCACACAATTCACGGTTCATTTTGCTCGTTGTGTAATTCCTTCTCGCATCTACGAGCTCTCCTCACCTTTTCGCTTTGCTTCTGGACTTCAGTGCACAACACATCAGCTGTCTGTGAACTTGTGAGAACCCCTCCAAGCCAAACCTTCATATCATAACTGCTACACACAGCCTACATCATTGTCAACATACTTTTGGTCATGTAGTGTATGTGGACACCTGCTCATGGGTATTAATATGGAGTTGGACCCCCCCTTTGCTGCTATAACAGCGTTCGCTCTGCTGGGAAGGCTTTCCACTAGATATTGGAACATTGCTGCAGGGACTTGCTTCCATTCAGCCACAAGAGCATTAGTGAGGTCGGCACCGATGTTGGGCGATTAGCCTGGCTTGCAGTTGGCGTTCCAAGTCTTCGCAAAGGTGTTCATTGGGCTTGAGGTCAGGGCTCTGTGCAGGCCAGTCAATTTCTACCACACCCATCTCGACAAACCACTTCTGTATTGACCTCGCTTTGTGCACGATGACATTGTCATGCTGAAACAGGATTCCCCAAACTGTTGCCACAAATTTGGAAGCTCAGAATCATCTAGAATGTCATTGTATCATTAAGATTTCCCTTCACTGGAACTAAGGGGCCTAGCCCGAACCATGAAAAACAGCCCAGACCATTTTTCCTCTTCCACCAAACTTTACAGTTGGTTCTGCATTGGGTCAGGTAGTGTTCTCCTGGCATCCGCCAAACCCAGATTTGTCTGTCGGACTGCCAGATGGTGAAGTGTGATTCATCACTCCAGATTATGCGTTTCCACTGCTTTTGAGTCCAATGGCGGCAAGCTTTACATCAGCTTTACAGGCTTGTGTGTGGCTGCTCTGCCATGGAAACCCATTTCATGAAGCTCCCGACTAACAGTTATTCTGCTGGTGTTGCTTCCAGAGGCAGTTTGGAACTCGGTAGTGAGTGTTGCAACCGAGGACAGACGGTTTTTACACGCTAAGTGCTTCAGCACTTGGTGGTCCTGTTCTGTGAGCTTGTGTGGCCTACCACTTCGCTGCTGAGCTATTGTTGCTCCTATACGTTTCCACTTCATAATAACAGCACTTACCGTTGATCGGGGCAGCTCTAGTGGGGCAGTAATTTGACAATCTGACTTGTTAGAATGGTGGCATCCTATGACGGTGCCACGTTGAAAGTCACTGAGCTGTTCAGTAAGGCCATTCTGCTGCCAATGTTTGTTTATGGAGGTTGTATGGCTGTGTGATCGATTTTTATACATGTGGCTGACATAGCTGCATCCACTCATTTTGAGGGGGTGATCACATACTTTTGTGTGTATATATATATATATATATATATATATATATATATATATATATATATATATATATATATATATATATATATATATATATATATATATATATATATATATATATATATGTGTGTGTGTAGCTACTCTAACTTGTTAGTAAATCCGCTGCAATCATGCAGTACAGTCACAGTGAGCAGTTACAGGCCCCGATGGCAATAAATTAATAAAACCAAAAACTTAGCGCGACTTGAGAGTTCCAGTGTTGTATAGCCAGCTAGCATCCGTCTCCGTTTTGAACCTGGTGTCTGAGTAGGCTAAACTAACTAGCTGCATTAAACAAAATATAGCTAGCTGTCTCATGCTTTATTTTAAGAAATTAATTTAACTATCGTCTTTCTGAGTCAACTGCTCACCTCATGTTATGCAGTGCTAGATAGCTGTAGCTTTCAGTACTAGAAGAATTCTCAGATCCTTTGATTGTGTGGACAAAATGTCAGTTCAAGCTGCAAGAGCTTTTGATAGGTTAGACTTCCTCTGCAAGTTGTCATAATTACTTTGTAAGTCTATGGAAGGGAGTGAGAAACACGAGCCTCCTAGGTTTTCTATTGAAGTCAATGTACCCAGAGGAGGACGGAAAAAAGCTGTGCTCCGGCTACACCGATGTGCTACCACGGTGGTGTTGAGGCTACTGTAGACCTTCATAACTGTTTTAATCAGTTATTTGGTGATGTGAATACAATGAGTATAGTTTTATCTAAAAAGGATAACTTTTTACGTTTCACTATTTGTTTTTATTAAATTCCCTTCGTCCTCTGAGGAGCCTTCACGGGTTTTGGTATAAATAAAGGAACCTGTTCCAACGCACATTCTTTTTGTTTCATAGTTGTAACAAATGCACCCGACGAGTACAGTTTATTTTACACTTCATTATTTTATTATTTATTTTCTTTACATTTAGCCTGCAGTAACAAACTAATGGACATGTTTTATTATGCTTTTTCAGATATTTACATTTCATTTTCTGTTACCTTAGAGCACCTGTGTCAAACTCCAGAGGGCTGAGGGCCTGCGAGATTTCACACCTCCCATTTACTTCATCAATCAAGGTCACTAATTAGTAAGGAACTCCTCTCACCTGGTTGTCTAGGTTTTAATTGGATGGGAAAAACCAGCAGACACTAAGCCCTCCATGGGATGAGTTGGAGACCCCTGCCTTAGTCCATCGAGGCCAGGTTTTTCTAGTTGGATTTATTTAGACTGGTGGCTATTGGTACTCCTTGAAGTCTGACTATTTAAATATGCAAATTATCATTTTGACTCATTGCGCTTTGAGGATGAAATGCTCAGTGTTTGTATTTTATGATATTTATCTCAGGGTACTGCTAGTGTAAAATAGACATATTTAGAAGTCAGGGTGGGACAGGTGGGTTCAATTCTTTTTAAATTAAGTTATTGAAAACTGTCAGATTGACTGTCTTGGCGGTTCTAGTGTTAATGTTTCACTCCATCACCATCCAGAATGGGGTATTATTCCACTGCTAGGCTCTGTAGCATTTGCTGTGATAAATAAGATGCATGACGACTAAAGAAAATACACATACTGCAATTTCATATCGCAAAATAACCTGTAGACCAATAAGTATGACAAGGCAGTTGTATTTACAGCGACTGTTATTTACATTTTTCCGGGACAATTTGACCGACTCCCCCCAACATTTTTTTTGACTTTCCTTTTTGTTTATGGGCCAAAAGCTGGCTATTACCGGTTAATGCAAACCCTTAAACACACACAACTGTGTTGACTAGGAATGTGAGATGAGATCATGCTGTCTTTGTACCAAACTCTGTTTTACCGGGGTGAAAATAAATCTTGGTCCACCGAGTGTGTTCTCTCGACCAATCCAATGGTCAACATGTTCAACCCAGTGTTTTTCCATATAGATACTAGATGAAGCTGCTGAACTTGTCCCTGGCCCCCTCCCCCCCATTGCTGCTGGCCTTCTACACCAGCGGTCGGCAACCTTTTTTCCATTTGAAGTGCCATGTTATCGTACCATTTCTGCGTACCATTTAAGGTTTTCATGGAACCGTTTAATTTGTCTTCATATCTGAAAATCAATGGCATGTGGTTAATCAAGATTCTATCTAAAATTATAATCTGAAATCCAACTATGTAAAAATAGCCTACATAAAAACATTGCAGGTTGAATATATCATCATAAATTTCTTATAAATCACATTGGCTATGCATGGCCTGTCTGCAAGGAACTTGAGACATTGTATCAACTATCTTGGGCCCAAAGCTTGTGCTAGTGCACTAGCAACATTTTATCAAATATTCTGCCCCCAGTTTCTCTCTGGACAGACACAGCTGTACGTTATTTGGATAAGAAGGAATCCGTTAAGCCTGTTATTTCCACCGGGTCAGAGCATTACTTCCCATTTAATGCGGAGTGGTCATCAAAAGGGCGAGAGCTGGAAAGATGTTTCTAATGGGCTACGTTGAGGAACTATTGTCATTCTCAACGGATGTTAAAACAGACTTTGTTTAACTTGCTGTAAAAATGACTTAATTCACCACCACTAGAGTTTTTTTCAATCTAAAGGCACTCGCACATCTGAGCAGTCTTTTTTGCAGGTGCATGGTAACAGTTGAACAAGATGAAGGAACAAGGAAACCGCACACTGCTCTTGATAGTATCACTGATCTTTAATAAGCTACCGTCTCGGCCTCACGGCCTTGGTCAGAGCTTTACGTATCGCCCTCACGGCCTTCGTCGGAGCTTTACGTATCGCACTCGCGGCCTTGGTCAGAGCTTTACGTATCGCCCTCGCGGCCTTGGTCAGAGCTTTACGTATCGCCCTCGCGGCCTTGGTCAGAGCTTTACGTATCGCCCTCGCGGCCTTCGTCAGAGCTTTACGTATCGCCCTCGCGGCCTTCGTCAGAGCTTTACGTATCGCCCTCGCGGCCTTCGTCAGGGCTTTACGTATCGCCCTCGCGGCCTTCGTCAGGGCTTTACGTATCGCCCTCGCGGCCTTCGTCAGGGCTTTACGTATCGCCCTCGCGGCCTTCGTCAGGGCTTTACGTATCGCCCTCGCGGCCTTCGTCAGGGCTTTACGTATCGCCCTCGCGGCCTTCGTCAGGGCTTTACGTATCGCCCTCGCGGCCTTCGTCAGGGCTTTACGTATCGCCCTCGCGGCCTTCGTCAGGGCTTTACGTATCGCCCTCGCGGCCTTCGTCAGGGCTTTACGTATCGCCTTCGTCAGGGCTTTACGTATCGCCTTCGTCAGGGCTTTACGTATCGCCTTCGTCAGGGCTTTACGTATCGCCTTCGTCAGGGCTTTACGTATCGCCTTCGTCAGAGCTTTACGTATCGCCCTCGCGGCCTTCGTCAGGGCTTTACGTATCGGTCTCGCGGCCTTCGTCAGGGCTTTTGAGTTAAATTAGCACCCTTATGTAGACCTAGCCCCACCCACATCCGTTCCACACATGGAAAGGGGTTGGAGGTGAAGGAAAAACAAACAAGTGATACCAAATATAACAATATCAGAATATTGTGTGTAAATAAGACATATTAAACACGTGATAAATGAAATGGGGTCAGCCCTTGTCACTCACACTGATTGTTTTCTCTACAGCGACCCGCTCCCTCAGTACATCCGTCCAGCTCCATGCCCAGGGTAAGAGTCTACACACACACTCTTTGAGCCCCCTGCCCTGCGTTCGTGACGTCACACACCGTCTACTATATTTTCTTTGTCTGTGTGTCCAGTCCAGACTAAGAGTAAGAAGACATTGGCCAAACCTGGAGTGAAGAACATAGTTCTGGTGGAAGGAGTCAGAACACCGTTCCTTCTCTCAGGAACCACGTAAGGCTGGGAGCATAGGTTTGGTTGGGGTGGGAGGGGTTGAAAAGGTGTGTGTTTCCAGTAAGGCTGGGAGCATAGGTTTGGTTGGGGTGGGAGGGGTTGAAAAGGTGTCGGTGTTCAAAATGTATGTGTTTCCAGATATGCTGATCTGATGCCCCATGACCTTGCCAGAGCAGCTCTACAGTAAGTCATCTCTGTTTAATACACATCATCTCACAACGCCTCTCCATGTGACCTGCTTGTTCTGTGTATGTACTGACATGTATGTGTAATTGATAGATGCTTAACATAACAAATAAAACCAAATGGATGTAAAGTCGTTTTGTAATGTTTTTCCTGTTAGTCGTTGGAAACCCGGTAAGAGTAGCTGTCGCTAATGGGGATCTCCCACTGGTGTGTCTGTAGGGGTCTGCTGCATAAAACCAGTCTCCCTAAAGATGCAGTAGATTACATAATCTATGGAACCGTCATCCAGGAGGTGAAGACCAGCAACGTGGCTAGAGAGGTACACACACACACACACACACATACACACCACCCCCTTCCCTGTCACACGTATGCCGAGTGTCTGAGTGTATAATGTGTTTTCCAGGCTTCGTTGGGAGCAGGCTTCTCTGATAAGATCCCATCTCACACCGTCACCATGGCCTGCATCTCCTCCAACGTCGCTATGACAACAGGTCTGTAATTATAACCACACGTACCGGTCTGTGATTTTTGTATTTATTATGGATCCCCATTAGTTCCTGCCAAGGCAGCAGCTACTCTTCCTGGGGTTTATTATTGATCCCCATTAGTTCCTGCCAAGGCAGCAGCTACTCTTCCTGGGGTTTATTATTGATCCCCATTAGTTCCTGCCAAGGCAGCAGCTACTCTTCCTGGGGTTTATTATGGATCCCCATTAGTTCCTGTCAAGGCAGCAGCTACTCTTCCTGGGGTTTATTATGGATCCCCATTAGTTCCTGCCAAGGCAGCAGTTACTCTTCCTGGGGTTTATTATGGATCCCCATTAGTTCCTGCCAAGGCAGCAGCTACTCTTCCTGGAGTTTATTATGGATCCCCATTAGTTCCTGCCAAGGCAGCAGCTACTCTTCCTGGGGTTTATTGTGGATCCCCATTAGTTCCTGCCAAGGCAGCAGCTACTCTTCCTGGGGTTTATTATTGATCCCCATTAGTTCCTGCCAAGGCAGCAGCTACTCTTCCTGGGGTTTATTATTGATCCCCATTAGTTCCTGCCAAGGCAGCAGCTACTCTTCCTGGAGTTTATTATGGATCCCCATTAGTTCCTGCCAAGGCAGCAGCTACTCTTCCTGGAGTTTATTATGGATCCCCATTAGTTCCTGCCAAGGCAGCAGCTACTCTTCCTGGGGTTTATTATTGATCCCCATTAGTTCCTGCCAAGGCAGCAGCTACTCTTCCTGGGGTTTATTATTGATCCCCATTAGTTCCTGCCAAGGCAGCAGCTACTCTTCCTGGAGTTTATTATGGATCCCCATTAGTTCCTGCCAAGGCAGCAGCTACTCTTCCTGGGGTTTATTATTGATCCCCATTAGTTCCTGCCAAGGCAGCAGCTACTCTTCCTGGGGTTTATTATGGATCCCCATTAGTTCCTGCCAAGGCAGCAGCTACTCTTCCTGGGGTTTATTATAGATCCCCATTAGTTCCTGCCAAGGCAGCAGCTACTCTTCCTGGGGTTTATTATTGATCCCCATTATTTCCTGCCAAGGCAGCAGCTACTCTTCCTGGGGTCCAGCAACATTTAGGCAGATGTACATTATAATACATTCATAACAGATTTCACAGTACATTGTTCCCTCAGGCATCTTCTCTACTCCCACATATCTACAACACCAAATCTGTGTGTCTGTTTGTTGCTTCAGTACCTGCTGTTCCATAAGGTGTATTTTTATATATACACTGCTCAATAAAATACAGGGAACACTAAAATAACACATCCTAGATCTGAATGAATGAAATATTCTTATTAAATACTTTTTTCTTTACATAGTTGAATGTGCTGACAACAAAATCACACAAAAATGATTGATAAATTGATAATTTATCAACCCATGGAGGTCTGGATTTGGAGTCACACTCAAAATTAAAGTGGAAAACCACACTACAGGCTGATCCAACTTTGATGTAATGTCCTTAAAACAAGTCAAAATGAGGCTCAGTAGTGTGTGTGGCCTCCACGTGCCTGTATGACCTCCCTACAACGCCTGGGCATGCTCCTGATGAGGTGGCGGATGGTCTCCTGAGGGATCTCCTCCCAGACCTGGACTAAAGCATCCGCCAACTCCTGGACAGTCTGTGGTGCAATGTGGCGTTGGTGGATGGAGCGAGACATGATGTCCCAGATGTGCTCAATTGGATTCAGGTCTGGGGAACGGGCGGGCCAGTCCATAGCATCAATGCCTTCCTCTTGCAGGAACTGCTGACACACACTAGCCACATGAGGTCTAGCATTGTCTTGCATTAGGAAGAATCCAGGGCCAACCGCACCAGCATATGGTGTCACAAGGGGTCTGAGGTACCTAATGGCAGTCAGGCTACCTCTGGCGAGCACATGGCGGGCTGTGCGGCCCCCCAAAGAAATGCCACCCCACGACTGACCCACCGCCAAACCGGTCATGCTGGAGGATGTTGCAGGCAGCAGAACGTTCTCCACGGCGTCTCCAGACTGTCACGTCTGTCACGTGCTCAGTGTGAACCTGCTTTCATCTGTGAAGAGCACAGGGCGCCAGTGGCGAATTTGCCAATCTTGGTGTTCTCTGGCAAATGCCAAACGTCCTGCACGGTGTTGGGCTGTAAGCACAACCCCCACCTGTGGACGTCGGGCCCTCATACCACCCTCATGTAGTCTGTTTCTGACCGTTTGAGCAGACACATGCACATTTTTGGCCTGCTGGAGGCATTTTGCAGGGCTCTGGCAGTGCTCCTCCTGCTCCTCCTTGCACAAAGGCGGAGGTAGCGGTCCTGCTGCTGGGTTGTTGCCCTCCAACGGCCTCCTCCACGTCTCCTGATGTACTGGCATGTCTCCTGGTAGCGCCTCCATGCTCTGGACACTACGCTGACAGACACAGCAAACCTTCTTGCCACAGCTCGCATTGATATGCCATCCTGAATGAGCTGCACTACCTGAGCCACTTGTGTGGGTTGTAGACTCCGTCTCATGCTACCACTAGAGTGAAAGCACCGCCAGCATTCAAAAGTGACCAAAACATCAGCCAGGAAGCATAGGAAGTGAGAAGTGGTCTGTGGTCACCCCCTGCAGAACCACTCCTTTATTGGGGGTGTCTTGCTAATTGCCTATAATTTCCACCTGTTGTCTTTTCCATTTGCAGAACAGCATGTGAAATGTATTGTCAATCAGTGTTGCTTCCTAAGTGGACAGTTTGATTTCACAGAAGTGTGATTGACTTGGAGTTACATTGTGTTTAAGTGTTCCCTTTATTTTGAGCAGTGTATTAGCCATATCTAGGAAAACCAAAGTTCCAAAGGCTAGGCATAATATAGAGTATAAGAGGTCATACAATAAGTTTTGTAGTGATTCATATGTTGTTGATGTGAAGAATATCTGATCCAGAGAGTGGTGGTTCAGGCTGTGTGCAGGACACAACAGCCAAAGGGACAGAGCTCTGATCCAGAGAGTGGTGGTTCAGGCTGTGTGCAGGACACAACAGCCAAAGGGACAGAGCTCTGATCCAGAGAGTGGTGGTTCAGGCTGTGTGCAGGACACAACAGCCAAAGGGACAGAGTTCTGATCCAGACAGCACGGCCCAGCGGAGGGGGGCAACAGTGGTCCAGGCAGTTGATTGATTAAGACAGGGAGAGGCAGCTGGAGGGACATCCATGGAGGGAACACCTAATCCCCCGGCAGAAGACAGCTGGTACAGTGGCTCAAAGTGACGATGGCCACAGGTACCGGTGTGTGTGTGTGACGATGGCCACAGGTACCGGTGTCTGTGTGACGATGGCCACAGGTACCGGTGTCTGTGTGACGATGGCCACAGGTACCGGTGTCTGTGTGACGATGCCCACAGGTACCGGTGTGTGTGTGTGTGTGTGTGACGATGGCCACAGGTACCGGTGTGTGACTTGTGTGTTGTGTGGCTGGTCACAGCAGGCCAGTGTGATACGATAGTAACTGTGTGTGTGTTGTAGGTGTGGGGCTGATCACAGCAGGCCAGTGTGATACTATAGTAGCTGGAGGGGTGGAGTTTATGTCGGACGTTCCTATTCGTCACAGCAGGAAGATGAGGAAGACCATGTTGGCTCTGAACAGAGCGAAGACCCTCGGACAACGCCTCAGCCTTATAGGCTCTATCAGGATGGCTCATCTCACACCTGAGGTGTGTGTTATGTGTGTTTATAACTTCAGGAAATTAATTTGATTGTTTGTCGTATGTGGGTTTTATACAGAGCCTTCGGAATGTATTCAGACCCCTTGACTTTCTTCACATTTTGTTACGTTAAAGCCTTATTCTAAAATTGATGACATAAATAAAAATCCTCATCGATCTACACACAATATCCCATAATGACATCACAATACCCCATAATAACAAGGTGTGAACAGGTTTAGATATTTCAGTAAATATATTAAAAATAAAAACAGATCCTTATTTATGTAAGTATTCAGTCTGTTTGCTATGAGACTCAAGCTCCAGTGCATCCTGTTTCCATTGATCATCCTTGAGATATTTCAACAACTTGATTGGAGTCCAACTGTGGTAAATTCAACTGATTTGGAAAAGCACACACCTGTCTATGTAAGGTCTCCCAGTTGACAGTGAATATCTGAGCAAAAACCAAGCCGTCAGGTCGAAGGAATTGTCCGTAGAGCTCCAAGACAGGGTTGTGTCGAGGCACAGATATGGGGAAGGGTACAAAAAATGTCTGCTGCGTTGAAGTTCCCCAAGAACAGTGGCCTCCATCATTCTTTAATGGAAGAAGTTTGGAATTACCAAGGCTCAGGAAGGTGACCAAGAACCCGATGGTCACTCTGACAGAGATCTAGAGTTCCTCTGTAGAGATGGGAGAACCTTCCAGAAGGACAACCATCTCTGCAGCACTCCACCAATCAGGCCTTTATGGTAGAGTGGCCAGACGGAATCCACTCCTCAGTAAAAGGCACATGACAGTCCGCTTGGATCATGAAGACCAAGATTCTCTGGTCTGATGAAACTAAGATTGAACTCTTGGAATGCCAAGCGTCACATCTGGAGGAAACCAGGAACCATTTCTACGGTGAAGCATGGTGGTGGCAGCATCATGTTGTGGGGATGTTTTTCAGCGGCAGGGACTGGGAGACTAGTCCGGATCGAGGGAAAGATGAATGGAGCAAAGTACAGAGATCCTTGATGAAAACCTGCTCCAGAGCGCTCAGGACCTCAGACTGGGGCGAAGGTTCACCTTCCAACAGGACAATGACCCTATGCACACAGCCAAGACAATGCAGGAGTGGCTTCGGGACAAGTCTCTGAATGTCCTTGAGTGGCCCAGCCAGAGCCCGGAGTTGAACCCGATCGAACATCTCTGGAGTGACCTGAAAATAGCTGTGCAGCGACGCTCCCCATCCAACCTGACAGAGCTTGAGAGGATCTGCAGAGAATAATGGGAGAAACTCCCCAAATACAGGTGTGCCAAGCTTGCAGCGTCATACCCAAGAAGACTTGAGGCTGTAATCACTGCCAAAGGTGCTTCCACAAAGTACTGAGTAAAGGGTATGAATACTTATGTAAATGTGATATTTCAGTTTTGTAGTTAAATAAATACATGTTTTTATTTTATTTAAGGCTGTAACTTAAAGTGGAAAAAGTCAAGGCGTTTGAATACTTCCTGAAGGCACTGTATAGTGTTTTTTTTTTATATAATGTGTGTGTTTAGCTGCCTGCTGTAGCAGAGTTCTCCACGGCAGAGACGATGGGTCACAGTGCAGACCGTCTTGCTGCAGCGTTTGGAGTGACTCGGCTGGAGCAGGATGAGTTCGCTCTACGATCACACACACTAGCCAAACAGGCTCAGGATGCAGGACTCCTCAGTGACGTCATCAGCTTCAAGGTGCCAGGTAACCATGTTGACACATGGTGGTTTTAGGGTGTTGGAGAGCCTAGTGACCAGAAGATTTGTTAGTCGAGTTTTAGACCAGTGACCAGAGGATTAGTTAGTCGAGTTTTAGACCAGTGACCAGCGGGTTAGTTAGTCCATCATGCCAGTGGTTACCAAATTGTTAAAATGCACATGGTGCAATTTCTAAATTGGGTTGGGGTGTTTCCCAATGATGGAAGGGGAGACCTAAGTAAAAATGTTTGGCAACCCCTGCATCAAACAGAGCATTCTATGACTGCGATGATGATCACAAATATTGGTGTGTGTGTGTGTGTGTAGGTCGTGACACGGTCGCCAAGGACAACGGGATCCGTCCATCCTCCATGGAACAACTGGCCAAACTGAAACCTGCCTTTATCAAACCTCATGGCACTGTTACTGCTGCTAACTCTTCCTTTCTGGTACACACATGCGCACACACACAGAGAGAGAGCACTGTTACTCGGCACCTCAAATGACTGAGTTTAAATTGTGTTCCTCAGACCGATGGTGCATCAGCTGTCCTCATCATGTCAGAAGAGAAAGCCCTGGCCATGGGATACAAGCCCAAAGCCTACCTCAGGTACTCTGTTATACTGTATTAGTGCTCTTATGCTATACTACATAAAATTATCTGCAGTGTAGTAGTGTTGTATATCTGCTGTGTGTGTTCTGCAGAGACTTTGTGTTCGTGTCTCAGGACCCCAAAGACCAGCTGCTGCTTGGGTGAGTAACCCGGACATACAGTAGACCTGAACTTTTAACCCAGCTATAGTAGCTCTATGGTCTATATAACCTTAGAGGAGGATGAGTAGGTCATGAGTTTGTTTCTCCTCTTCAGGCCAGCATATGGAACCCCGAAAGTTCTGGCACGTGCAGGGTTGACTATGGATGACATTGATGTCTTCGAGTTCCATGAGGCCTTTGCTGTGAGTTACTCTGTCGTATCTCCTTTGTGGAGCTCAGTATAAGTTCTACACCCTTCCAGTTCCTCAGTGTCCACATCACTAAGGACTTGACATGGTCCCCGCACACCAACTCAGTCATGAAGATGGCATGGCAGCGCCTCTTTTCCCTCAGGAGGTTAAAGATTTGGCCCTCAGATCCTCCAGCTACACCATCAAGAGCATCTTGACTGGCTGCATCACCCCTTGGTATGGCAACTGCACCGGTCCTGAATGGCAGGCACCTCAACCCTAGTGATGCACTTCCCTCTATAGTGCCTTAAGGTCAGATGCTGAGAGTTGCCATACCAGGCGGTGATGCAACCGGTCAGGATGCTCTCGATGGTGCAGCTGTAGAAATTTGAGGATCTGGGGACCCATGACAAATCTTTCCAGTCTCCTGAGGGGGAAAATATGTTGTCGTGCCTTCATGACTGTCTTGGTGTGTTTGGACCATGACAGTTCATTGGTGATGTGGACACTAAGGAACTTAACTCTCGACCCGCTCCACTACAGTCCCGTCTGTTAATGGGTGCCTGTTCGGCCCTCCTTTTCCTGAAGTCCATGGTCAGTTTATTTTGCCCAGTACATCTTAATGGTACCAGAACGATCTGTACTGACCCTACACCCACACACTGCACTTTATATACACACTCACAAACACACTACTTTATATACACACAAACCCTCACACATGCTCACACACACACACGTGTGTATGTGACCAGTACAATTTGATTTGACACACACTTTCACACTAATCGTATGCTGTTCTTTATTTGACTCTTATCTATCCTGATGCCTAGTCACTTTCCCCTGCCTTCATGTACATATCTACCTCAAATACCTTATTATTATCTATCCTGATGCCTAGTCACTTTCCCCTGCCTTCATGTACATATCTACCTCAAATACCTTATTATCATCTATCCTGATGTCTAGTCACTTTACCCTGCCTTCATGGACATATCTACCTCAAATACCTTATTATTATCTATCCTGATGTCTAGTCACTTTACCCTGCCTTCATGGACATATCTACCTCAAATACCTTATTATTATCTATCCTGATGCCTAGTCACTTTACCCTGCCTTCGTGGACATATCTACCTCAAATACCTTATTATTATCTATCCTGATGCCTAGTCACTTTACCCTGCCTTCGTGGACATATCTACCTCAAATACCTTATTATTATCTATCCTGATGCCTAGTCACTTTACCCTGCCTTCATGGACATATCTACCTCAAATACCTTATTATTATCTATCCTGATGCCTAGTCACTTTACCCTGCCTTCATGGACATATCTACCTCAAATACCTTATTATTATCTATCCTGATGTCTAGTCACTTTACCCTGCCTTCATGTACATATCTACCTCAAATACCTTATTATTATCTATCCTGATGCCTAGTCACTTTACCCTGCCTTCATGGACATATCTACCTCAAATACCTTATTATTATCTATCCTGATGTCTAGTCTACTTTACCCCTTATGTACATATCTACCTCTAATACCTTATTATGAGGAGTGTGCAAAGCTGTCATCAAGGTGGCTACTTTAAAGAATCTCAAATATAAAATATATTTGAATTTAACACTTTTTGGTTACTACGTGATTCCATTGTTATTTTCTACTATGTAGAAAATGGTAAATAATTGAAGGTGTTCTAAAACGTTTGACTCCACAGTGATCTGGTACTCCCTGTATATGCAGTTGAATTCGGAAGTTTACATACACTTATGTTGGAGTCATAAACTCATTTTTCAACCACTCCACAAATTTCTTGTTAACAAACTATAGTTTTGGCATGTCGATTAGGACATCTACTTTGTGCATGACACAAGTCATTTTTCCAACTATTTTTTACAGTGAATTCTATCACAATTCCAGTGGGTCAGAAGTTTACATACACTAAGTTGACTATGCCTTTTAAACAGTTTGGGAAATTCCAGAAAATGATGTCATGGCTTTAGAAGCTTCTGGTAGGCTAATTGACATAATTTGAGGATGTGGATATATTTCGAGGCCTACCTTCAAACTCAGTGCCTCTTTGCTTGACATCATGGGAAAATCAAAATAAATCAGCCAAGACCTCAGAAAAACAATTGTAGACCTTCACAAGTCTGGTTCATCCCTGGGAGCAATTTCTAAACACCTGAAGGTACCACGTTAATCTGTACAAACAATAGCACGCAAGTATAAACACCATGGGTCCACACAGCCGTCATACCGCTCAGGAAGGAGATGCATTCTGTCTTCTAGAAATGAACGTACTTTGGTGTGATACGTGCAAACCAATCCCAGAACAACAGCAAAGGACCTTCTGAAGATGCTGGAGGAAACATGTACAAAAGTATCTATACCCACAGTAAAATGAGTCCTATATCGACAACCTGAAAGGCCGCTCAGCAAGGAAGAAGCCACTGCTCAAACTGCCATAAAGCCACACTACGGGTTGCAACTGCACATGGGGACAAAGATCATACTTTTTGATGAACCAAAAAGAGAACTGTTTGGAGGAAAAACGGGGAGGCTTGCAAGCCGAAGAACACCATCCCAACCGTGAAGCACGGGGGTGGCAGCATCATGTGTGCTTTGCTGCAGGAGGGACTGGTGCACTTCACAAAATAAAAATAGATGGCATCATGAGGTAGGAAAATTATGTGGATATATTGAAGCAACATCTCAAGACATCAGTCAGGAAGTTAAAGCTTGGTCTCAAATGGGTCTTCCAAATGGACAATGACCCCAAGCATACTTCCAAAGTTGTGGCAAAATGGCTTAAGGACAACAAAGTCAAGGTATTGGAGTGGCCATCACAAAGCCCTGACCTCAATCCTATGGAATTGTTTTATTTGCAGAACTGAAAAAGCGTGTGTGAGCAAGGAGGCCTACAAACCTGACTCAGTTACACCAGCTCTGTCAGGAGGAATGGGCCAAAATTCCCCCAACTTATTGTGGGAAGCTTGTGGAAGGCTACCCGAAATATTTGACCCAAGTTAAACAATTAAAGGCAATGCTACCAAATACTAATTGAGTGTATGTAAACTTCTGACCCACTGGGAATGTGATGAAAGAAATAAAAGCTGAAATAAATAATTCTCCTTACTATTTTTCTTACATTTCACATTCTTAAAATAAAGTGGTGATCCTAACTGACCTAAGACAGGGATTTTTTTTCTAGGATTAAATGTCAGGAATTGTGAAACTGAGTTTAAATGAATTTGGTTGGCTAAGGTATATGAAAACCTCTAACTTAAACTGTAGCTCCATTCTTGTGTATTTTATATTTTTGTTGAACTCGGCGTCTAAAAGTTTAAGCATTTTTCTGTCAGTTGTATTCGGGGTGTGTGTGATAAATGAAATTGGATTTAGATGTTTAGTTTTGACAACGTACTGATTGTGTGATATTGAGGAAGAGTTCACTGCTCTGTTCTATAACAAGGCCTCAATGTTTCCCCTCTATCTATAGTAACACCGCTGTGTTTTTTAACAGGGCCAGATCATGGCTAACCTGAAAGCGTTGGATTCAGACTGGTTTGCACAGACCTACATGGGACGGAAGGCTAAGGTAAAATATTAACTATATAAACTCAGCAAAAAAAAGAAATATCCCTTTTTCAGGAACCTGTCTTTCAAAGATAATTTGTAGAAATCCAAATAACTTTACAGATCTTCATTGTAAAGGGTTTGAACACTGTTTCCCATGTTTGTTCAATGAACCATAAACAATCAATGAACATGCACTTGTGGAACTGTCGTTAAGACACTAACAGCTTAGACGGTTGGCAATTAAGGTCACAGTTATGAAACCTTAGGACACTAAAGAGGCCTTTCTACTGACTCTGAAAAACACCAAAAGAAAGATGCCCAGGGTCCCTGCTCATCTGCGTGAACGTGCCTTAGGCATGCTGGAAGGAGGCATGAGGACTGCAGATGTGACCAGGGCAATAAATTGCAATGTCCGTACTGTGAGACGCCTTAGACAGCGATACAGGGTCACAGGATAGACAGCTGATATTCCTCGCAGTGGCAGACCAAGTGTAACAACACCTGCACAGGATCGGTACATCCGAACATCACACCTGCGGGACAGGTACAGGATGGCAACAACAACTGCCCGAGTTACACCAGGAACACACAATCCCGCCATCAGTGCTCAGACTGCCTGCAATAGGCTGAGAGAGGCTGGACTGAGGGCTTGTAGGCCTGTTGTAAGGCAGGTCCTCACTAGGCAACACCAGCAACAACGTCGCCTATGGGCACAAACCCACCATCGCTGGACCAGACAGGACTGGTAAAAAGTGCTCTTCACTGACGAGTTGTGGTTTTGTCTCACCAGGGGTGATGGTCGGATTCGCGTTTATCGTCGAAGGAATGAGCGTTACACCGAGGCCTATACTCTGGAGCGGGATCAATTTGGAGGTGGAGGGTCCGTCATGGTCTGGGGCGGTGTGTCACAGCATCATCGGACTGAGCTTGTTGTCATTGCAGGCAATCTCAACGCTGTGCGTTACAGGGAAGACATCTTCCTCCCTCATGTGGTACCCTTCCTGCAGACTCATCCTGACATGACCCTCCAGCATGACAATGCCACCAGCCATACTGCTCGTTCTGTGAGTGATTTCCTGCAAGACAGGAATGTCAGTGTTCTGCCATGTTCAGCGAAGAGCCCGGATCTCAATCCCATTGAGCACGTCTGGACCTGTTGGATCGGAGGGTGAGGGCTAGGGCCATTTCCCCCCAGAAATGTCAGTGAACTTACTTTTGATTTTGACCCCCCCCCCCCCCCTTTGTTCAGGGAAACATTATTCCATTTCTGTTAGTCACATGTCTGTGGAACTTGTTCAGTTTGTCTGTTGTTGAATCTTGTCATGTTCGTACAAATATTTAAACATGTTAAGTTTGCTGAAAATAAACGCAGTTGACAGTGGACATTTCTTTTTTTGCTGAGTTTACAAGGTAGGAAATACAGTGGGTTTCAGAGTTTCTGCCTCATCCACGTTCTGTTTACAACAAACAGTGAGGTTTTCCCCATTCCTAATCTCTGTCAACCCACAGCTAAAGTCTGGTGTAATTGGTCAAATGCTCAATTTAAGTTCAGGGTACATGCGTGTTAGACTTTCCGGAAGATCTGCTTTATAGCACTCAAAAGCCCAAGCCATCCTGATAATCACGTACTACATATGTGCAGCGCGGCATTGCTTTCTCTCTGCTGTGTTTTCATCTTGCTAGCTGTCACTCAAATGGCAGGCGGCTGAAGCTCATTGGCTGAAACTCTAATTGCTAAGGGGTAGGCTCACATGGGGAAAATGTAGGAAAAATTGTGCTGCACAGCTTCAAGAAGTTGGTCACAAAATAGTTTAGTTTGAAACCAATTGAGGTAAGACAGTAATTTTGCTCATAGATTATGCATGATGACACATCCAGCCCAAAGCGGGAGGGTTAAAAGATGCGTAGTTGCCAAAGTTCCAGAGTATGTCTTTAAGGGAACAGATCGTAACTGGAACAAAGAGCTCCTTCCCCTAACTCTGCTGTCTAGTCTGTCCAGCAGAGATGTTCCTTCCCCTAACTCTGCTGCCTGTTTAGGTGGGGGCCCCTGCCATGGAGAAGTTTAACCTGTGGGGGGGCAGTCTGTCTCTTGGTCATCCGTTTGGAGCCACCGGCTGCCGTCTGGTAACCACGGTAGCACACCGCCTGCTGAAGGAGGGGGGCCAGTATGGACTGGTGGCTGCATGCGCTGCGGGAGGACAGGTAACACACTACACCAACACTTCCAGTTAATTCAATGTAATGGACAGAAAAGTAATCTTACCTGTGTGTGTTTCAGGGACATGCAATGGTGATCGAAGCATACCCCCAGTAGAACAGGATTCTGGGAGGACTGAGATGATGCAGGAGAAGACTGTGTACGCATATACACACAGAGTGGAGTAACACCCACATTATCAGACTGTACATACTAACACCATTTTGCCTGGTTGGGTTAGGGCATGTGTTTGTGTGGAGGAGAGGGTGTAAATTATAGCAGAGTTTTAGGTTGCCTTGCTGTTAGGGTGCAACGCTGCAGTAGCATTCACACAGACAGTAACAGTGGGCCTTTCTCCATAGTCTGTGGCCTCCTCATTTCCTCTCATAAAAGGAAATTCTTAGTCGGTAGTTGTCTACCGTGATGCCATCAGCTGTGTTCTTATCAGGGCAGATGGAGGAGAAGCCATTAGACTCTTGACATGCACCCTGATCCGATCAATATGATATGTTTATACTCTGCCTTTTTGTTTTCTTACAAATTAATGTGTTACTACAAGGATTTAATTAAAAAATAGAACTAGCCTACAGCTTCCCATAGAGATGTCATTTATTTTCTGTTTCTAAAATTGTAACCTCCATTACCATGAAAAAGTTTGAAATCTAAAACATTTTCTTCATAGAAACTTGTTGTGCTGTAACTAGCCTAAAGCTACTGTTATGTGGTATGGTTAGCAGCTGGCTGTGTTGATCACACCTGTAGAATGGAGGAATGGTATCCACACATCTCCTGTGCAACATAGGCATCATGAGCTCTCCTTTTCTGAGATGGTCGGTAAATCCGATCACGCCTCCATTCTGCTCCTCCCACCTCTAGGCAGAAACTTTAAACAGGAAGCTCCTGTGGAATGGACTGTCCAATGTTGGTCTGACCAATCAGCTATGCTTCAAGTAACTGATCTCTGAAAGATTCTAAAATGCGGCCAATTATTTCGGCCCTGTAACATCTCTGATCCACGGCTGTGTGAAATTCAGCAGGCTACTGGCGTTAGACGACTTTAGCTTTTATAGTCAATTTTGACAGCTTTTGGAAACTGAAAGTGCTCTACAGGAATGAAGGAGTCCATCCAAATCATCTTGGCTCCTGGACTCTGTCCGTTTATATTTCAAGGCTGCGTTGAGACAACTTATCAGTGACCCAAGCCCGGCTCAGATAATCCCTACCGTTGTGTCGCTGAGTTGTAGAGCTGCAGCAAATGTACACTGAACAAAAATATAAACGCATCAGCTGAAGTAAAAGATCCCATAAATGTTCCATGCACACAAGAAGCTAATTTCTCTGAAATGTTGTCCACAAATTCCTTTACATCCCTGTTAGTGAGCATTTCTCCTTTGCCAAGATAATTAATCCATTTCAGGCATATCAAGAAGCGGATTAAACAGCATGATTATTACAAAGGTGCACCTCGTATTTTTTTAAATTTGAAGTCCACTTTAAAATGTGCCGTTTTGTCACACAATACAATGCCGCAGATGTCAAGTTTTGAGGGTGCATGCAATTGGTATGCTGACTGCAGGAATGTCCACCAGAGCTGTTGCCAGAGAACTTAATGGTCCTTTCTCTACCATAAGCCACCTCAACCATTGTTTTAGACAATTTGGCAGTGTCTCCAACCTGCCTCACCACTGCAGACCATGTGTAACCAGGCCAGCCCAGGACCTTCACACTGCTGAGTTTATAATCTATAGACCTGAGGCATTGAGGTCCTCCATCCCCCACTCATTCAAATGTAGGAACTGGCTTCTCCAGTCTGACCCCTCTGCTGTCTGACTCCACCCCCAGCCCGGCCGTCTATAGAGGTGTGAAGGTTTGTACCTTTTTTATGTAGGAAGCTAATGATCCATGTATGACATTCCTGTGTAAACTAACAATTCTATGGTAATACAGTATGTTCTCTATAGTTATGTACTTGGAAATGTATCAATTGACCAGTTTGGCCACTTGGGCACATCTGTTCAAACTCCTGATGGACGACTGGGAGACTGATACAACATATTATGTAGAGCTCTCATTCTTGAATGTATGTGTGACATTTTGCACAACCTGCTTCCCTCTTGTGGACATCTAAATCACACCCAGCATCCTAGGTCATTGGCCCCTTTCTGCGTTCCAAAGATGATGCACACAAAAAACAAAATGTTGACGTTAATGTGTTTTATTCTCCTAACAGGCAGTTAGATTTTGGTCATTTTGCCCGAAAAGTGGGACGAAGAGTCCGATTATATAACGTATTTGTTTATTTTTATATTTATGTATATTCAGACCCTTTGCTATGAGACTTGAAATTGATCTCAGGTCCATCCTGTTTCCATTGATCATCCTTGATGTTTCTACAACTTAATTGTAGTACACCTGTGGTAAATTCAATTGATTGGACATAATTTGGAAAGGCACACACCTGTCTATATAAGGTCCCACAGTTGACAGTGCATGTCAGAGCAAAAATTCTTAGCACCACCATCTTCCTAGAGCTGGCTGCTCTACCAAACTGAAAACCTGAACGACAGCGAGTCAGCCTGAATATTTGTGTTCCGAGCTTTTTGTCAAATGGTGTTCTTGAGGTGGCGCTGATAGATCAGGGTTGAACCAGGGGCTGAAACTGTTAACAATGGGGTGGCATGTAGCCTAGTGGTTAGTGTTGGGCCAGTAACTGAAAGGTAATCAAATCCCTGAGCTGACAAGGTACAAATCTGTCCCTCTGCCCCTGAACAGGCAGTTAACCCACTGTTCCTAGGTCATCATTGTAAATCAGAATTTGATCTGAACTGATTTGCCGTTTTCGATCAAGCTAATTCTATGCCAATTTCCAGAGGCTGGGTCATAAGGGCTTGTTCATTGAAGCTTAAAGCAGAGGACAGGGAGAGCTCTGCTGATTTATGACATCAATGTGCATCAGATGGCAACAAGATCATGTGGTACAGCAATTTCATCAGGTAACATGAATGTAAAGCCGGCGAGAGGTGTTTTAGAATAGTATGGGAGGCCAAGATTCTGTGTAACCGATAGTCGAGTCCTGAGTGTGGGAACAAACATTCTGTCCCAAGGTCAGGTAAATGAGCAAGTTCACAATCAACAAAGCACGCAGGAGTCATGGAACTAATAACAAATAAAAAAGTAAAATGTCTTGGGGCTAGCCATTGTAAGTTCAAAGAGTCACTCGCCCCAACAGAATACGGTGAGAGTCAAGTCCACTAGGCTTTTAAAGCCTGAGAAAATAAATCCTAGTTTGTTTCTGACTTCACACAATAAGATTCACAAGGTAATTCGTCTGCATAAAAAATCTGATCAGTCCAAAGTCTGCGGTACGTGAGTGATGGAGGCAAGTGAAAGCAGTTCATGAAGTGTAATTTAAGTCCCCTAGTCTAACTCACGTAACCTCCCCTCAGGTGTTTCTCTCAGTATGAAGACTTTAGCGTCATATCTTCCTACACTCTGACTCCTTCCAGATATCAAGATGATGAAGATGGCACCGTACTGGACGCTCTGACCCGACTTTGCTATTTTGTGATTACTTTGTTTATTTTTTACTGTATTTTCACAATGGATCCACTATTATTTCTTGAACATCAGATCAGCAGTTTCTTAGCTCAACTCTGGCTTCTACTTAAACGTATCTGCCCTGGGCTCTCTGTAATTCCAACCCAATTCTCAGGCCAAGAGGAAACGCCGGTGTTACCGAGGGGGGATCCTGGTGAGATTAAGGTGAAGGGAAACCTGCCACCTCGTCCCTCCATTCTACTGGCTAATGTACCGTCACTAGATAATATATTTTTTATTTTACCTTTATTTATCCAGGTTTTTCTCATTGAGATAACATCTCTTTTCCAAGAGAGGCCTGGTCCAATAGCAGCAGGGGGAACAACGTTTCAGACAAAACAACTTACATACACTAGCACAACATTAAACACACATACAGTACAACAATTACATATTATATTAAAAACACAAACGTCTTGACTAAAAACAGCTGTCCTAAAGACAATTACACTCTTCTATGATATATACTGTACATCGATCAAGTGATTAAACTCCACCAACGAAACTAGATCATCACATTTTAAAATGTTCAGGAGAGAATTCCAGGACCACGGTGCTCAGTAATTGATATTTATTTACTGACCTGACTAAAAAATAACTGAGATAAAATGGCATTTTACAATATGTCCTTGTAAATCAATGTATACCAGTGTTTAAGCCTACGCAAGATCAATGACGACCAGCCAACAGCGCTGTAGAGATGACAATGATGTGTTAGACGTTTCTGATTTGTAATGAACTTGAGGGCTGCGTGATACACTGAATCAAGTGCTCTCAGGGTAGTAGCTGAGGCCTGCATATATATAACATCACTACAATCTAAAACTGACAGTAATGTACATCGTACCAGCTCCTTCCTGGCCTCAAAAGACAAACAAGCCGGTAATGAAATCCTATTTTCAGCTTGAGCTTCCTTATCAAGTTCTCTACATGCACAGTGAAGCTCAGCTTGTCATCAACCCACACACCCAAATATTTGTAGACTTTAACTTGCTTTATAGTATGTCCAGCCAATGTAGCAATGACATGATTTGTAACATGCCTGGCATTTGAAAATACCATGCATTTTGTTTTACCCAAATTTAGAATCAGCTTTAAATCATACAGATTGTCAGATTGTATGGTGTTAAATGCTCTTTGGGAATTTTCAAAAGCTAAAGATAAACTACTACCACTTGAATAAAGAACCGTATCATCTGCATAAAAAGGAACATCTGCTGTTTCAATAAGATCCCCAATGTTGTTGATGTACAAAATGAACAACAGTGGGCCCAAAATAGAACCTTGCGGAACACCTGAGCACACCTCTATGGACTCAGATTTACAACCATCCACCATTACACATTGTGTACGATTTGATAGGTAATTTATAAACCAAGCATGGCCAGAAATTCCACAACATTTTAACCTTTGCACTAACACAGCATGGTCCACGGTGTCAAAAGCCTTTGACAAATCAATAAAAACAGGTACACAATGTAACTTCTTATCAAGAGCACAGTGGATGTAATTTAAAACCTTCAATGTTGCTGAAACAGTGCTTTGGCCAGACCTAAAACGTGATTGCATTCCATGTAAGATGCTGTTTTCTTGGAAGTAGACCTTTAGCTGCCTACTAACTAAGGACTCCAGTACCTTTGACAGTACAGACAATTTTGATATGGGTCAATAGTTGTCGAGTAGCGAAGGATCTCCACCTTTCAGGAGAGGCAGTACAAAAGCAGATTTCCATAACTGGAGGATTTCCTTCACATCAAGCGTAAGGTTAAAAATACATGTTAACGGGGAGCAATGATGTCTGCAGCTAGGTGTAGGAGGCGGGGGTCTAGTTCATCAGGGCCAGGTGATTTTTTTAAATCAATTTCTTTCAGGGCTTTACACACTTCTGAAACAGAGAACGATGAGAAGGAGAACCTGGTGAAGGAGTGCACAGGGGTGTCAGATACATTTATAGGGGGATCAATTATATCTTTGACCTTTTCAAAGGAACTGCTTGCATCTAAAACATGCTGATTCAAGGCTTTCAAAATGGAGGTTCTCTCAGTTACAATCTGTGTATCGACCAACAATTGTTTGGGAAGCTGTGTATCTTTTCTGCACTCCAAACCCTTCACTACTTGCCAAAATTTAGATGGATTATTTCAATTTTGTGAAGTAGAATTCAGGTAGTGGTCTGCTTTCAATTTACGGATCATAGCCACACCCATATTTCGAAGACATTTAAAAGCCATCCAATCATCTGCCAAACCAGTCCCTCTTGCTTTAGCCCACATAGCATTTTGTTCCCTTATGATTCCTTAGTTCCTGAATTTATTTAAAGGAATCTATTGCATGCATCCTGGAATGCGTTGTGGAAGTAAGAAAAGGCTAGTTCAACATCAGGGATTAATTCCATTCTATTCCATTCAATGCTTGATATATCATGTAAAAAACCTGGAATATCAAACCGCTTCCAGTTTCTTTTCATAATGACACGTGGAGATTTCGTAGGAATTTTACCATCTCTCACACAGGCAATAGCACAGTGATCACTTATGTAATTTGCAAAAATACCAGAAGCATTAAAACGATGAGGAGTATTGGTTAAGATCAAATCAATCAAATAGGATTTCAGAGGATATTTTATATTCAACCTAGTTACACTGTTGACAATCTGATTGAGATTTGTTGGGGAATAATCAGAATTAGTTGGTAACATAGGTAAGAAGTTTTATATTCATCATATGTTTGTAAGTTACTTCTCATCAGAATGTTATTTTTGTATAATACTGTGGCGGGGTTGCAGTATCTGTTCTATGTCAGGACTAAATTGCTTGGGCCGGAGAGAGGGGAGAGGTCAAGCGTGTATCTCTTGGCTCCACAATGTCTGTGTGCCAGTCAGTGTGTCTCTGTGATCTTGTCAAGATAGGATGGATTTGATACATGGCTGTTGATATGGAGGATTTGTTTATGGTTCTGAGTTTGAGAAAATAACATAGTTTAGGAGACAAAGCTGAACGATAAATTATGCCTATGCTGTCTGGCTGTGTGTGTCTTTGCTATAAAGGATCTCAGTTACAATGTGTAAGGGACTCTCAGAGAATTCATTGATAGACACTGAATTGATCTGAGAGTCACAGGGTTGTGATAGAGCTCATATAATTAAAGATGGGCTTTGTGATAACCAACTCTGACTTGTGTGTGGTTTGCTCTCATGATTTGGTAAATAGAGGAAATTTCCACGACAGATTACAGGTATTGCACATAATTTAGAGTTGATCAGAGCTAGATGTTAACCAGTCCTGATTCAGATCACCCATCAGGACAAACTCAGAGTTGACATTCTGTGATAACAATTTGAAAATACAATCCAGAGCCAACAGTAGCAGATGGAGGTCTATAACATCAAGATATAACAGTATTTAAAGATGAGCCAAGGTTTAGGTTCAGAGACAGATATTCTATAACAAGATACAACAATATTTAAAGATGAGCCAAGCTTTAGGTTCAAAGACTGCTTTCTATAACAGCAAGATACAACAATACAAGTAACAGAAGCCAGAACTTGTCTTTTACGTTTACAGAAACACCACCACCCTTAGATTTATCATCTGTACGAAAAACATTGTAACCATTTATGCCAATATTTTTGTCTTTAATAGATTTTTTAAAGCCAGGTTTCAGAAAGCATAAATACATCCGGGTCGGCAGATTATATCCTTATATTCACAAAATCAAGCTTCGGCAGAAGACTTTTTAAAGTAAAGACCAAAACTACTGGAACAATGTGCTCTGGACAGATGAGTCAAAGTTGGAGTTGTTTGGCCATATCTTTGGCGAAAACGAAACACGGCCTTTGAACAGAAGAACCTCATATCAACCGTAAATCTATATGCAAAAACTTCAGGCCACTCTGACTACTTAATTCGGCAGGGGTAAGAATGTCAGGACCTGGATTAGACTGGACATTTCCAGACAAAAGAAGCAGCAAGATAATGGCAAGTCTATATCAAGGGTTACAACATATGGATTTACAGAGAGCACTTGAACGAGAATCCAGAGTCACCAAGGTCTTTAACGCCACATATTTCAGGAGATGTATGAAGTCCAGAGACATGGTTAAGTACCAAGAGAACAGTCCTGACATGGTTAAGTACCAAGAGAACAGTCCTGACACGTAAGCGCAAGAGTCAGATTTCTCCCATATTGTTCGGGAGAAATGTGCATAGTTCTCATGTGCATTTCCGGAGCAAGCGTGGGGTTTCACACAATACTCGAGGGAGAAACAATCATATATTTCCTCATTCACAGTGCAACGGGCTCTAAAATGTATTGCCAACATTGTAAAAGACAAGGGTAGACACCAGCAAAATGAACAACAGCATCATGTTTGTTAAATGCCCTAACAATCACTAATCAAATAGTTCAACCGCTGATCATAATAAGAAGAAGAAGAAGACGGAGGACCTCTGATCGTCCCTCCATTCTACTGGCTAATGTACAGTCACTAGATAATAACATGGACCTCTGATCGTCCCTCCATTCTACTGACTAATGTACAGTCACTAGATAATAAGATGGACCTCTGATCGTCCCTTCATTCTACTGGCTAATGTACAGTCACTAGATAATAGGATGGAGGACCTCTGATCGTCCCGCCATTCTACTGGCTAATGTATAGTCACTAGATAATAAGATGGAGGACCTCTGATCGTCCCTCCATTCTACTGGCTAATGTACAGTCACTAGATAATAAGATGGAGGACCTCTGATCGTCCATCCATTCTACTGGCTAATGTACAGCCACTAGATAATAAGATGGACCTCTGATCGTCCCTCCATTCTACTGGCAAATATACAGTCACTAGATAATAAGATGGACCTCTGATCGTCCCTCCTGTCACGTTCTGACCTTGATTTTCCGTTGTTTTGTATTTATTTAGTATGGTCAGGGCGTGAGTTGGGTGGGCAGTCTATGTTTGTTTTTCTATGTTTTGGGGCATTTCTATGTTTTCGGCCTAGTATGGTTCTCAATCAGAGGCAGGTGTCATTAGTTGTCTCTGATTGAGAATCATACTTAGGTAGCCTGGGTTTCACTGTGTGTTTGTGGGTGATTGTTCCTGTCACTGTGTTTGTTGTCACAGGATAGGCTGTATAGGTTTTTCACGTTCCGTTTGTTTTGTAGATTTAAGTTATTTCATGTATCGTTCATTTTCCATTAAAGAACATGAGTAACCACCACGCTGCTTTTTGGTCCGCTTCTCCTTCTACAGACGAACGTCGTTACAGAATCACCCACCACAACAGGACCAAGCGGCGTGGTAACGGGCAACAGCGGCACAAGGAGGAATGGACTTGGGACGATGTGTTGGACGGCAAGGGTTGCTACACATGGGAGGAGATCCTGGCGGGAAATGATCGCCTTCCATGGGAACAGGTGGAGGCAGCGAGGAGAGCAGAGGCAGCCGGAGAGAGGAGCCGGCGATATGAGGGAACACGGTTGGCAAGGAAGTCCGGGAGTCAGCCCCAAAAATTTCTTGGGGGGGGCTAACAGGGAGTATGGCTACGCCAGGTAGGAGACCTGAGCCAACTTCCTGTGGTTACCGGGGGGCTAGAGAGACCGGGCAGGCACCGTGTTATGCGGTGGAGCGCACGGTGTCCCCAGTGCGGGTGCACAGCCCGGTGCGGTACATTCCAGCTCCGCGTATCGGCCGGGCTAGAGTGGGCATCGAGCCAAGTGCCATGAAGCCGGCTCTACGCATCTGGTCTCCAGTGCGTCTCCTTGGGCCGGCTTACATGGCACCAGCCTTGCGCACGGTGTCCCCGGTTCGCCTGCATAGCCCAGTGCGGGCTATTCCACCTCGCCGCACTGGCAGGGCGACCGGGACCATTCAACCGGGTAAGGTTGGGCAGGCTCGGTGCTCAAGAGCTCCAGTGCGCCTGCACGGCCCGGTCTATCCGTCACCACCTCCACGCACCAGCCCTCCGGTGGCAGCCCCCCGTACCAGGCTGTCTCTCCGGCCCATCCTTACAGTGGCTTCCTCCTCTCCAGCGCTGCCGGAGTCTCCCGCCTGTTCGGCGCTACGAGAGCTACTCAGTCCGGCGCTTCCAGAGCCTTCCTCCTCTCCAGCGCCGCCAGTGCCGCCCGTCTGCCCAGCGCCGCCAGTGCCGCCCGTCTGCCCAGCGCCGCCAGTGCCGCCCGTCTGCCCAGCGCCGCCAGTGCCGCCCGTCTGCCCAGCGCCGCCAGTGCCGCCCGTCTGCCCAGCGCCGCCAGTGCCGCCCGTCTGCCCAGCGCCGCCAGTGCCGCCCGTCTGCCCAGCGCCGCCAGTGCCGCCCGTCTGCCCAGCGCCGCCCGTCTGCCCAGCGCCGCCCGTCTGCCAGGGGCCGCCAGCGCCGCCAGTCAGCCAGGGGCCGCCAGCGCCGCCAGTCAGCCAGGGGCCGCCAGCGCCGCCAGTCAGCCAGGGGCCGCCAGCGCCGCCAGTCAGCCAGGGGCCGCCAGCGCCGCCAGTCAGCCAGGGGCCGCCCTAGCAGCTGCCCCTCTGTCCAGAGCAGCTGCCGCCCCTCTGTCCCGAGCTGCTATCGCCCCTCTGTCCCGAGCAGCTGCCGCCCCTCTGTCCCGAGCTGCTATCGCCCCTCTGTCCCAAGCTGCTGCCGCCCCTCTGTCCCGAGCAGTTGTCCCTCTGTCCCGAGCAGCTGCTTCACCTCTGTCCCGAGCTGCCCCTCTGTCCCAAGCAGCCCCTCTGTCCAGTGGGGTCATTGAGAGGGGTGGCCATGGTGAGAAAGCCACGGAGGCGGACAATAAGGCGGACTAAGACAATGATGAAGTGGAGTCCGCGTCCCGCGCCAGAGCCGCCACCGCGGACAGACGCCCACCCAGACCCTCCCATATAGGTCAAGGTTTTGCGGCCGGAGTCCGCACCTTTGGGGGGGGGGGGGGTACTGTCACGTTCTGACCTTGATTTTCCGTTGTTTTGTATTTATTTAGTATGGTCAGGGCGTGAGTTGGGTGGGCAGTCTGTTTGTTTTTCTATGTTTTGGGGCATTTCTATGTTTTCGGCCTAGTATGGTTCTCAATCAGAGGCAGGTGTCATTAGTTGTCTCTGATTGAGAATCATACTTAGGTAGCCTGGGTTTCACTGTGTGTTTGTGGGTGATTGTTCCTGTCACTGTGTTTGTTGTCACAGGATGGGCTGTATAGGTTTTTCACGTTCCGTTTGTTGTTTTGTAGATTTAAGTTATTTAATGTATCGTTCATTTTCCATTAAAGAACATGAGTAACCACCACGCTGCTTTTTGGTCCGCTTCTCCTTCTACAGACGAACGTCGTTACACCTCCATTCTATTGGCTATTATACAGTCACTAGATAATAAGATGGACCTCTGATCGTCCCTCCATTCTACTGGCTAATGTACAGTCACTAGATAATAAGATGGACCTCTGATCGTCCCTTCATTCTACTGGCTAATGTACAGTCACTAGATAATAAGATGGACCTCTGATCGTCCCTTCATTCTACTGGCTAATGTACAGTCACTAGATAATAGGATGGAGGACCCCTGATCGTCCCTCCATTCTACTGGCTAATGTTCAGTCACTAGATAGTAAGATGGAGGACCTCTGATCGTCACTAGATAATAGGATGGAGGACCCCTGATCGTCCCTCCATTCTACTGGTTAATTTACAGTCACTAGATATGTCACGGCCATCCTCCTCTTCATCTGAAGAGGAGAGGCGAGATGGATCTGAGGACCAATACGCGGCGTGGTAAGTGTCCATGGTCAATCTTTAATAAAGAAAGTAGCGAACACTGAACACTTTACAAAACCAGTAAACAAAATAACAACCGTGAAGCTAATCATATGGACTGTGCTGAAACAAGCCATCAACATAGACAATCACCCACCAACAAACAGTGCAACCCAGGCTACCCAAGTATGATTCTCAATCAGAGACAACTAATGACACCTGCCTCTGATTGAGAACCATACTAGGCCGAAAACATAGAAAAACAAACAGACTGCCCACCCAACTCACGCCCTGACCATACTAAATAAATCCAAAACAGAAATAGAGGTCAGAATGTGACAAGATAATAAGATGGAGGACCTCTGATCGTCCCTCCATTCTACTGGCTAATGTGCAGTCACTAGATAATAAGATGGACCTCTGATCGTCCCTCCATTCTACTGGCTAATGTACAGTCACTAGATAATAAGATGGACCTCTGATCGTCCCTCCATTCTACTGACTAATGTACAGTCACTAGATAATAAGATGGACCTCTGATCGTCCCTCCATTCTACTGACTAATGTACAATCACTAGATAATAGGATGGAGGACCTCTGATCGTCCCGCCATTCTACTGGCTAATGTATAGTCACTAGATAATAAGATGGACCTCTGATCGTCCCTCCATTCTACTTGCTAATGTACAGTCACTAGATAATAAGATGGAGGACCACTGACCGTCTCTCCATTCTACTGGCTAATAAGACCTCTGTAATGGATTTGCAACCAACGGAACTCTCAGAACTGCAATATTATTTTTCCTTTCAGAAACATGGCTCTCGGCCAAGACCCCCTACGGCTATCCAACTAGTCTGCCATTCGGTAAATCGGATAATGACGCCGTTCTCTTGCTTCCTGTTTACAAGCAGAAGCTGAAACAGGACATAACTGCGATTTACTCCGTTGAGAAATGGTCACCAGAATCAGAGGATATGCTTTAAGACTGCTTTGCTAGCGTTGATTTGATTATGTTTCGAGACGAGTTTACCACCTCAGTCACTGGCTTAGAAAATGCATCGACGACGTCATACCCACGGGGAGGGTTTGCTGCTACCCCCAATCAAAAGCTCCGGATTAACACAGAGGTTGGAGCTAAACTAAAGAGCAGGGCTACCCCACACAGAGCAGTTGTAGACAACCCTGAAGCTATGGCCGAAGACAGGAATAAATACAAGAAGGCCTGCTATGACCTCCGCATAGTCATTAAACGAGCAACAGGAAAATGTAGGAACAAAGTAGAATCCTATCACACAGGCTCCGACGCCCGCCACATGTGGCAGGGGCTACAGTCCGTTACGGATTACAAAGGAAATGGAGGGGCGACCATGCCCCAATCCACATCGACGGGGCTTCAGTGGAGCAGGTAGACAGTTGAAGTTCCTCTGTGTCCAAATCACTAAAGATTTAAAATGGTCCAAATAAACAGGAACAAGGTGCCTCTTCCCCCTCAGGAGGTTGAAAAAGTTTGGCATGGGCCCTCAAATCCACAAAGGTTCTACATTGAGAGTATATTGACGCTGCATCACAGCTTGGTATGGCAATAGCACTACCCTCGATCGCATGGCACTACAGAGTTTGGTGCGGACAGCTCAGTACATCACTGGGGCCGAGCTCCCTGCCATCCAGGACCTCTATATCAGGTAGTGTGAAAGGAAGGCCTGGAAAATCGTTGGACTCCAACCACCCAAGACATAGATTATTTTCTCTGCTGCCCACGGCAAGAGGTACCGGTGCATCAAGTCTGGCACCAACAGGCTCTTGAACAGCTTCTTATCCCCAATAAATAAGACTGACAAATAGATAAACGGGCTATCTTAATTAGGATTGTGTCTTTATTGATTTTTAATTTTTGCACTCTCTATATACACTACACACTGACACACACACACACACACACACACACACACACACACACACACACACACACACACACACACACACACACACACACACACACACACACACACACACACACACATTTTCACTCCAACTCACACGAACAATCACTACATAATTTGCTCACTCACAAATAAAATGCATATACATTAATACTGATTCTACACACCCCCACACCCACACACATACAAACTGCTGCTACTCTGTCTGTCTTATATCCTGTTGCCTAGTCACCCTAACCCTATACATATCTACCTCCATCACTCCAATATCCCTGTCCCCTTCCCCCTATACATATCTACCTCCATCACTCCAGTATCCCTGTTCATGTTAATATGGTACTGAACTGACTTTTTAAATAGTTCCTGTATATAGTGTGCTACTTTCTTACTTTATTTCTTATTCTTATTTCTCCTGTGTTGTTTTCTAGTAATACATTGTTATTGATTATTGCTTTGTTGGGTTTTGAGTTTGAAAGAAAGATATTTCACTGTTCTTGTTCATGTTACACTACAACTTACTGTAAGCTATCCACCACTAAAGGCAAGTTATCATATGTTTACTGTATGTATTTTTTTTCAATGTATATATATATATTGAATCTTGTTATGTTCATACAAATATTTACGCATGTTAAATTTGCTGAAAATAAACGCAGTTGACAGTGAAAGGACTTTCTTTTTATGCTGAGTTATATAAATAACTTATATATAAATAACATAAATAACATAAAAAGAATGTCCTCTCACTGTCAACTGTATTTATTTTCAGCAAATTTAACATGCGTAAATATTTGTATGAACATAACAAGATTCAACAACAGACAAAAACTGAACAAGTTCCACAGACATGTGACTAACAGAAATGGAATAATGTTTCCCTGAGCAAAGGGGGGGAGGGGGTCAAAATCAAAAGTAACAGTCAGTATCTGGTGTGGCCACCAGCTGCATTAAGTACTGCAGTGCATCTCCTCCTCATGGACTGCACCATATTTGCCAGTTCTTGCTGTGAGATGTTACCCCACTCTTCCACCAAGGCACCTGCAAGTTCACAGACATTTCTGGGGGGAATGGCCCGAGCCCTCACCCTCCGATCCAACAGGTACCAGACGTGCTCAGTGGGATTGAGATCCGGGCTCTTCGCTGGCCATGGCAGAACACTGACATTCCTGTCTTGCATGAAATCATGTACTGAACGAGCAGTATGGCTGGTGGCATTGTCATGCTGGAGGGTCATGTCAGGATGAGCCTGCAGGAAGGGTACCACATGAGGGAGGAGGATGTCTTCCCTGTAACGCACAGCACTGAGATTTCCTGAAATGACAACAAGCTCAGTCCGATGATGCTGTGACACCGCCCCAGACCATGACGGACCCTCCACCTCCAAGTCGATCCTGCTCCAGAGTAAAGGCCTCGGTGTAACGCTCATTCCTTTGACGATAAAAGCAAATCCGACCATCACCCCTGGTGAGACAAAACCGCGACTCGCCAGTGAAGAGCACTTTTTGCCAGTCCCGTCTGGTCCAGTGTCGGTGGGTTTGTGCCCATAGGTGACATTGTTGCCAGTGATGTCTGGTGAGGACCTGCCTTACAATAGGCCTACAAGCCCTCAGTACAACCTCTCTTAGTCTGGGCACTGATGGAGAGATTGTGCATTCCAGGTGTAACACTGGCAGTTGTTGCCATCCTCTACCTGTCCCGCAGGTGTGATGTTCGGATGTGCCGATCCTGTACAGGTGTTGTTACATGTGGTCTGCCACTGCGAGGATGATCAGCTGTCTGTCCTGTCTCCCTGTAGCACTGTCTTAGGTGTCTCACAGTACGGACATTGCAGTTTATTGCCCTGGCCACATCTGCAGTCCTCATGCCTCCTTGCAGCATGCCTAAGGCACGTTCACGCAGATGAGCAGGGACCCTGGGCATCTTTCTTTTGGTGTTTTTCAGAGTCAGTAGAAAAGCCTCTTTAGTGTCCTAAGTTTTTGTAACTGTGACCTTAATTGCCTACCGTCTATAAGCTGTTAGTGTCTTAACGTCCGTTCCACAGGTGTATGTTCATTAATTGTTTATGGTTCATTGAACAAGCATGGAAAAAAATTAAGATTTGTGAAGTTATTTGGACTTTTTACAATTTATCTTTGAAAGACAGGGTCCTGAAAACGGGCCGTTTCTTTTTTTTGCTGAGTTTATAAACTTTAAATATCGACAATCCGCTATTTCTGGAATAAATGTTGTAATTTTAAATTAAACATATACACAGTGCTTACTTCAATAAGCCTCAGCAGTTCAGTGTACATGTTTAACATATATAAAATGCTAACATTTATCAAATGTGTTACGGTGCGTGAATGAGGACCCAAAAGCGAATTAATGTAAACAGAGCTTCTTTAATAACCAAACATAGGTAGGCTCAGATGGACCGGCAGATTCCGACAGGACAGGACAAGGTTGCAGCAAACATGACGATAGTCTGGTTCAGGCATGACTAACACAAACAAGAATCCGACAAAGACAGGAGCAGAAAGAGAGAGAGATATAGAGACCTAATCAGAGGGAAAAAGGGAACAGGTGGGAAAAGGGGTGAACGAGGTAGTCAGAGAAGACAAGGGACAGCTGGGGGAAAGAGGGGGAGAAAAGGTAACCTAACACGACCAGCAGAGGGAGACAGGGTGAAGAGAAAGGACAGAAACATGACAGTACATGACAGTACCCCCCCCACTCACCGAGCGCCTCCTGGCGCACTCGAGGAGGAAGCCTGGCGGCAACGGAGGAAATCATCGATCAGCGCACGGTCCAGCACGTCCCGAGAGGGAACCCAACTCCTCTCCTCAGGACCGTACCCCTCCCAATCTACTAGGTACTGATGACCACGGCCCCGAGGACGCATGTCCAAAATCCTACGGACCCTGTAGATGGGTGCGCCCTCGACAAGGATGGGGGGGGGGGGGGGAGACGAGCGGGGGCGCGAAGAACGGGCTTGACACAGGAGACATGGAAGACCGGGTGGACGCGACGAAGATATCGCGGCAGAAGAGGTCGCACTGCGACAGGGTTAATGATTTGAGAAATACGGAACGGACCAATGAACCGCGGGGTCAACTTGCGAGAAGCGGTCTTAAGGGGAAGGTTCTGAGTGGAGAGCCAAACTCTCTGACCGCGACAATATCTTGGACTTAGTTCTACGCTTATTAGCAGCTCTCACAGTCTGCGCCCTATAACGGCAAAGTGCAGACCTGACCCTCTTCCAGGTGCGCTCGCAACGTTGGACAAAAGCCTGAGCGGAGGGGACGCTGGACTCGGCGAACTGAGATGAGAACAGCGGAGGCTGGTACCCGAGGCTACTCTGAAAAGGAGATAGCCCGGTCGCAGACGAAGGAAGCGAGTTGTGGGCGTATTCTGCCCAGGGGAGCTGTTCTGACCAAGACGCAGGGTTGCGAAAAGAAAGACTGCGTAAGATGCGACCAATAGTCTGATTGGCCCGTTCTGCTTGACCGTTAGACTGGGAGTGAAAGCCAGAAGAGAGACTGACGGAAGCCCCAATCAAACGGCAAAACTCCCTCCAAAATTGAGACGTGAATTGCGGACCTCTGTCCGAAACGACGTCTGACGGAAGGCCATGAATTCTGAAAACATTCTCGATGATGATTTGTGCCGTCTCTTTAGCAGAAGGAAGCTTAGCAAGGGGGATAAAATGAGCCGCCTTAGAGAACCTGTCGACAACCGTAAGAATAACAGTCTTCCCCGCTGACGAAGGCAGTCCGGTGACAAAATCTAAGGCGATGTGAGACCACGGTCGAGAGGGAATGGGAAGCGGCCTGAGACGGCCGGCAGGAGGGGAGTTACCGGACTTAGTCTGCGCGCAGACCGAACAAGCAGCCACGAAGCGACGCGTGTCATGCTCCCGGGTGGGCCACCAAAAACGCTGGCGAATGGAAGCAAGCGTACCCCGAACGCCAGGGTGGCCGGCTAACTTGGCAGAGTGAGCCCACTGAAGAACGGCCAGACGAGTAGGAACGGGAACGAAAAGAAGGTTCCTAGGACAGGCGCGCGGCGACGGAGTTTGAGTGAGTGCTTGCTTTACCTGACTCTAAATTCCCCAGACAGTCAACCCGACAACACGCCGCTCAGGGAGCATCCCATCGGGGTCAGTGGAGGCTACTGAAGAACTGAAGAGACGAGATAAAGCATCAGGCTTGGTGTTCTTAGAGCCCGGACGATAAGAAATCACGAACTCGAAACGAGCGAAAAACAGCGCCCAGCGCGCCTGACGCGCATTAAGTCGTTTGGCAGAACGGATGTACTCAAGGTTCCTATGGTCAGTCCAAACGACAAAAGGAACGGTCGCCCCCTCCAACCACTGTCGCCATTCGCCTAGGGCTAAGCGGATGGCGAGCAGTTCGCGGTTTCCCACATCATAGTTACGTTCCGACGGCGACAGGCGATGAGAAAAATACGCGCAAGGGTGGACCTTGTCGTCAGAGAGGGAGCGCTGAGAAAGAATGGCTCCCACGCCCACCTCTGACGCGTCAACCTCGACAACGAACTGTCTAGTGACGTCAGGTGTAACAAGGATAGGTGCGGATGTAAAACGATTCTTGAGGAGATCAAAAGCTCCCTGGGCGGAAACGGACCACCTAAAGCACGTCTTGACAGAAGTAAGGGCTGTGAGAGGAGCTGCCACCTGACCGAAATTACGAATGAAACGACGATAGAAGTTCGCGAAGCCGAGAAAGCGCTGCAGCTCGACGCGTGACTTAGGGACGGGACAATCAATGACAGCTTGGACCTTAGCGGGATCCATCTTAATGCCTTCAGCGGAAATAACAGAACCGAGAAATGTGACGGAGGAGGCATGAAAAGAGCACTTCTCAGCCTTCACAAAAAGACAATTCTCTAAAAGGCGCTGGAGGACACGTCGAACGTGCTGAACATGAATCTGGAGTGACGGTGAAAAAATCAGGATATCGTCAAGGTAAACGAAAACAAAGATGTTCAGCATGTCTCTCAGGACATCATTGACTAATGCCTGAAAGACAGCTGGAGCGTTAGCGAGGCCGAAAGGAAGAACCCGGTATTCAAAGTGCCCTAACGGAGTGTTAAACGCCGTTTTCCACTCGTCCCCCTCCCTGATGCGCACGAGATGGTAAGCGTTACGAAGGTCCAACTTAGTGAAAAACCTGGCTCCCTGCAGGATCTCGAAGGCTGAAGACATAAGAGGAAGCGGATAACGATTCTTCACTGTTATGTCATTCAGCCCTCGATAATCTATGCAGGGGCGCAGGGACCCGTCCTTCTTCTTAACAAAAAAAAACCCCGCTCCGGCGGGAGAGGAGGAGGGGACTATGGTACCGGCGTCAAGAGCTACAGACAAATGATCTTCGAGAGCCTTACGTTCGGGAGCCGACAGAGAGTATAGTCTACCCCGGGGGGGAGTGGTTCCCGGAAGGAGATCAATACTACAATCATACGACCGGTGTGGAGGAAGAGAGGTGGCCCTGGACCGACTGAACACCGTGCGCAGATCGTGATATTCCTCCGGCACCCCTGTCAAATCACCAGGCTCCTCCTGTGAAGAAGAGACAGAGGAAACAGGAGGGATAGCAGACATTAAACATTTCACATGACAAGAGACGTTCCAGGAGAGGATAGAATTACTAGACCAATTAATAGAAGGATTATGACAAACTAGCCAGGGATGGCCCAAAACAACAGGTGTAAAAGGTGAACGAAAAATTAAAAAAGAAATGGTTTCGCTATGATTACCAGAAACAGTGAGGGTTAAAGGTAGCGTCTCACGCTGAATCCTGGGGAGAGGACTACCATCCAGGGCGAACAAGGCCGTGGACTCCCTTAACTGTCTGAGAGGAATGTCATGTTCCCGAGCCCAGGTCTCGTCCATAAAACAGCCCTCCGCCCCAGAGTCTATTAAGGCACTGCAGGAAGCTGACGAACCGGTCCAGCGTAGATGGACCGACAAGGTAGTGCAGGATCTTGAAGGAGAGACAGGAGTAGTAGCGCTCACCAGTAGCCCTCCGCTTACTGATGAGCTCTGGCTTTTACTGGACATGAAGTGACAAAATGACCAGCAGAACCGCAATAGAGACAGAGGCGGTTGGTGATTCTCCGTTCCCTCTCCTTAGTCGAGATGCGGATACCTCCCAGCTGCATAGGCTCAGCACCCGAGCCGGCAGAGGAAGATGGTAGTGATGCGGAGAGGGGGGCAACGGAGAACGCGAGCTCCTTTCCACGAGCTCGGTGACGAAGATCAACCCGTCGCTCAATGCGAATAGCGAGTTCAATCAAGGAATCCACGCTGGAAGGAACCTCCCGGGAGAGAATCTCATCCTTAACCTCTGCGCGGAGACCCTCCAGAAAACGAGCGAGCAAAGCCGGCTCGTTCCAGCCACTGGAGGCAGCAAGAGTGCGAAACTCAATAGAGTAGTCTGTTATGGATCGATTACCTTGACATAGGGAAGACAGGGCCCTGGAAGCCTCCTCCCCAAAAACAGATCGATCAAAAACCCGTATCATCTCCTCCTTAAAGTCCTGATACTGGTTAGTACACTCAGCCCTTGCCTCCCAGATTGCCGTGCCCCACTCACGAGCCCGTCCAGTAAGGAGAGATATGACGTAGGCGACACGAGCAGTGCTCCTGGAGTAAGTGTTGGGCTGGAGAGAAAACACAATATCACACTGGGTGAGGAACGAGCGGCATTCAGTGGGCTCCCCAGAGTAACACGGCGGGTTATTGATTCTGGGCTCCGGAGATTCGAAAGCCCTGGAAGTGGCCGGTGGATCGAGGCGGAGATGGTGAACCTGTTCTGTGAGGTTGGAGACTTGGGTGGCCAGGGTCTCAACGGCATGTCGAGCAGCAGACAATTCCTGCTCGTGTCTGCCTAGCATCGCTCCCTGGATCTCGACGGCTGAGTGGAGAGGATCCGAAGTCGCTGGGTCCATTCTTGGTCGGATTCTTCTGTTACGGTGCGTGAATGAGGACCCAAAAGCGAATTAATGTAAACAGAGCTTCTTTAATAACCAAACATAGGTAGGCTCAGATGGACCGGCAGATTCCGACAGGACAGGACAAGGTTGCAGCAAACATGACGATAGTCTGGTTCAGGCATGACTAACACAAACAAGAATCCGACAAAGACAGGAGCCGAAAGAGAGAGAGATATAGAGACCTAATCAGAGGGAAAAAGGGAACAGGTGGGAAAAGGGGTGAACGAGGTAGTCAGAGAAGACAAGGGACAGCTGGGGGAAAGAGGGGGAGAAAAGGTAACCTAACACGACCAGCAGAGGGAGACAGGGTGAAGAGAAAGGACAGAAACAAGACACAACATGACAGTACATGACAAAATGTTTAGAATTTGTTTACAAAATAATCTTATTAAAAACAAACACAAACAATGAAAACAAAAACTATTTTAAGTTTGTGATGTATCTTCTGTCCTTCCATCCATAGCTAAAACATGAACTAACTCTAACTAACCCTAACCCTCTAGCTAAAAACATACATTACATTTCTCCTTCCACACCAAAACAAATAAACACTGACTACTTTTTATTGATGATTGCTGATTTACGTCTCCCAGTTTTTCAGCAAATGGTTACAGTTGAAGTTGGAAGTTTTACATACAATTATGTTGGAGTCATTAAATCTCATTTTTAAACCACTCCACACATGTCTAGTTAACAAACTAAATATTTGGCAAGTCGGTTAGGACATCTACTTTGTGCACGACACAAGTCATTTTTCCAACTATTTTTTACAGACAGATTATTTCACTTAATTCACTGTATCACAATTCCAGTGGGTCAGAAGTTTACATACACTAAGTTGACTGTGCCTTTAAACAGCTTGAAAATTCCAGAAAATGATGTCATGGCTTTAGAAGCTTCTGATAGGCTAATTTACATAATTTGAGTCAATTGGAGGTGTACCTGTGGATGTATTTCAAGACCTACCTTCAAACTAGGTGCCTCTTTGCTTGACATCATGGAAAATAAAAAGATCTGCCAAAACAGAAAAACAACATACCGCTCAGGAAGGAGACGCGTTCTGTCTCCTCAAGAAGAACGTACTTTGGTGCTAAAAGTGCAAATCAATCCCAGAACAACAGCAAAGGACCTTGTGAAGATGCTGGAGGAAACGGGTACAAAAGTATCTATATCCACAGTAAAACGAGTCCTATATCGGCATAACCTGAAGGCCGCTCAGCAAGGTAGAAGCCACTGCTCCAAAACCGCCATAAAAAAGCCAGACTACGGTATGCACATGGGGATAAAGATCGTACTATTTGGAGAAATGTTCTCTCGTCTGATGAAACAAAAATAGAACTGTTTGGCCATAATGACAATCATTATGTTTGTAGGAAAAAAGGGGAGGCTTGCAAGCCAAAGAACACCATCCCAACCGTGAAGCACGGGGGTGGCAGCATCATGTTGTGGGAGTGCTTTGCTGCAGTAGGGACTGGTGCACTTTCCAAAATAGATGGCTTCATGAGGTAGGAAAATTATGTGGATATATTAAAGAAACATCTCAAGACATCAGTCAGGAAGTTAAAGCTTGGTAGCAAATGGTTCTTCCAAACACATAACGACCCCAAGAATACAGTGCCTTGCGAAAGTATTCGGCCCCCTTGAACTTTGCGACCTTTTGCCACATTTCAGGCTTCAAACATAAAGATATAAAACTGTATTTTTTTGTGAAGAATCAACAACAAGTGGGACACAATCATGAAGTGGAACGACATTTATTGGATATTTCAAACTTTTTTAACAAATCAAAAACTGAAAAATTGGGCGTGCAAAATTATTCAGCCCCCTTAAGTTAATACTTTGTAGCGCCACCTTTTGCTGCGATTACAGCAGTAAGTCGCTTGGGGTATGTCTCTATCAGTTTTGCACATCGAGAGACTGAATTTTTTTCCCATTCCTCCTTGCAAAACAGCTCGAGCTCAGTGAGGTTGGATGGAGAGCATTTGTGAACAGCAGTTTTCAGTTCTTTCCACAGATTCTCGGTTGGATTCAGGTCTGGTCTTTGACTTGGCCATTCTAACACCTGGAGATGTTTATTTTTGAACCATTCCATTGTAGATTTTGCTTTATGTTTTGGATCATTGTCTTGTTGGAAGACAAATCTCCATCCCAGTCTCAGGTCTTTTGCAGACTCCATCAGGTTTTCTTCCAGAATGGTCCTGTATTTGGCTCCATCCATCTTCCCATCAATTTTAACCATCTTCCCTGTCCTTGCTGAAGAAAAGCAGGCCCAAACCATGATGCTGCCACCACCATGTTTGACAGTGGGGATGGTGTGTTCAGCTGTGTTGCTTTTACGCCAAACATAACGTTTTGCATTGTTGCCAAAAAGTTCAATTTTGGTTTCATCTGACCAGAGCACCTTCTTCCACATGTTTGGTGTGTCTCCCAGGTGGCTTGTGGCAAACTTTAAATGACACTTTTTATGGATATCTTTAAGAAATGGCTTTCTTCTTGCCACTCTTCCATAAAGGCCAGATTTGTGCAATATACGACTGATTGTTGTCCTATGGACAGAGTCTCCCACCTCAGCTGTAGATCTCTGCAGTTCATCCAGAGTGATCATGGGCCTCTTGGCTGCATCTCTGATCAGTCTTCTCCTTGTATGAGCTGAAAGTTTAGAGGGACGGCCAGGTCTTGATAGATTTGCAGTGGTCTGATACTCCTTCCATTTCAATATTATCGCTTGCACAGTGCTCCTTGGGATGTTTAAAGCTTGGGAAATATTTTTGTATCCAAATCCGGCTTTAAACTTCTTCACAACAGTATCTCGGACCTGCCTGGTGTGTTCCTTGTTCTTCATGATGCTCTCTGCGCTTTTAACGGACCTCTGAGACTATCACAGTGCAGGTGCATTTATACGGAGACTTGATTACACACAGGTGGATTGTATTTATCATCATTAGTCATTTAGGTCAACATTGGATCATTCAGAGATCCTCACTGAACTTCTGGAGAGAGTTTGCTGCACTGAAAGTAAAGGGGCTGAATAATTTTGCACGCCCAATTTTTCAGTTTTTGATTTGTTCAAAAAGTTTGAAATATCCAATAAATGTCGTTCCACTTCATGATTGTGTCCCACTTGTTGTTGATTCTTCACAAAAAAATACAGTTTTATATCTTTATGTTTGAAGCCTGAAATGTGGTAAAAGGTCGCAAAGTTCAAGGGGGCCGAATACTTTCGCAAGGCACTGTACTTCCAAAGTTGTGGCAAAATGGCTTAAGGACACCAAAGTCAAGGTATTGGAGTGGCCATCACAAAGCCCTGACCACAATCCTATAGAATTTGTGGGCAGAACTGAAAAGCTTGTGTGAGGAAGGAGGCCTACAAACCTGACTCAGTTACACCAGCTCTGTCAGCAGGAATGGGCTAAAATTCACTCAACTTATTGTGGGAAGCTTGTGGAAGCCTACCCAAAACGTTTGACCCAAGTTTAAACAATTTAAGGCAATGCTACCAAATACTAATTGAGTGTATGTAAACTTCTGACCCACTGGGAATGTGATGAAAGAAATAAAACTGAAATAAATAATTCTCTCTACTATTATTCTGACATTTTACATTCTTAAAATAAAGTGGTGATCCTAACTGACCTAAGACAGGGAAGTTTTACTATGATTAAATGTCAGGAAAAGTGAAAAACTGAGTTTAAGATGAATGTAAACTTCCGATTTCAAATGTATCTTCACACAGATGCATGCCGGTCACTATCTGGCACTACAGGTCAACTATCTCTCTTCACTATTCTGGTCACCTAAATCAAATCAAATGTATATTTAAGCCCTTCTTGCATCAGCTGATATCTCAAAGTGCTGTACAGAAACCCAGCCTAAAACCCCAAACAGCAAGCAATGCAGATGTAGAAGCAAGGTAGCTAGGAAAAACTCCCTAGAAAGGCCCAAAACTAGGAAGAAACCTAGAGAGGAACCAGGCTAAGAGGGGTGGCCAGTCCTCTTCTGGTTGTGTCGGGTGGAGATTATAACAGAACACGGCCAAGATGTTCCAATGTTCATAGATGACCTGCAGGGTCAAATAATAATATCTGCAGTGGTTGTCGAGGGTGCAACAGGTCAGCACCTCAGGAGGAAATGTCAGTTGACTTTTCATAGCCGATCATTCAGAGTACCTATACCACTCCTGCTGTCTCTAGAGAGTTGAAAACAGCAGGTCTGGGACAGGTAGCACGTCCGGTGAACAGGTCAGGGTTCCATAGCCACAGGCAGAACAGTTGAAACTGGAGCAGCAGCACGGCCAGGTGGACTAGGGACAGCAAGGAGTCATCAGGGCAGGTAGTTCTGAGGAATGGTCCTAAGGCTCAGGTCCTCCTCCGAAAGAGAAAGAAAGATAGAAAGAGAGAGAGAATTAGAGAGAGCATACTTAAATTCACACAGGACACCGGATAAGACAGGAGAAGTACTCCATATAAAACAGACTGACCCTAGCCCCCCGATGCCCCATCTGATGATACCCCTGGACAGAGCCGAACAGGCAGGATATAATCCCACCCACTTTGCCAAAGCACAGCCCCCACACCACTAGAGAGATATCTTCAACCACCAACTTACCATCCTGAGACAAGGCCTAGTATAGCCCACAAAGATCTCCGCCACGGCACAACCCAAGGTGGGCCGCCAACTGGGACAGGAAGATCACATCAGTGACTCAACCCACTCAAGTGACGCACCCCTCCTAGGGACGGCATGGAAGAGCACCAGTAAGCCAGTGACTCAGCCCCTGTAATATAGAATCCCAGTGGAGAGAGGGGAACCGGCCAGGCAGAGACAGCAAGGGCAGTCCGTTGCTCAGTGCCTTTCCGTTCACCTTTACACTCCTTGGCCAGACTACACTCAATCATAGGACCTACTTAAGAGATGAGTCTTACATGAAGAATTAATGGTTGAGACCGAGTCTGTGTCTTTCACATGGGTAGGCAGGGTAGGCTACATGGGTAGGCTCTATAGGAGAAAGCCCTGCCTCCAGCTGTTTGTTTAGAAATTCTAGGGACAAAAAGGAAGCCTGCGTCTTGTGACCGTAGCGTACGTGTAAGTATGTACGGCAGGACCAAATCAGAGAGATAGGCAGGAGCAAGCCCATGTAATGCTTTGTAGGTTAGCAGTAAAACCTTGAAATCAGCCCTAGCCTTAACAGGAAGCCAGTGTAGAGAGGATAGGACTGGAGTAATATGATGACATTTTTTGGTTCTAGTCAATATTCTAACAGCCGTGTTTAGCACTAACTGAAGTTTATTTAGTGCTTTATCCGGGTAGCCGGAAAGTAGAGCATTGCATTAGTCTAACCTCGAAGTGACAAAAGCATGCATACGTTTTCTGCATCATTTTTGGACAGAAAGCTTCTGATTTTTGCAATGTTACGTAGATGGAAAAAAGCTGTCCTTGAAACAGTCTTGATATGTTCGTCAAAAGAGAGATCTGGGTCCAGAGTAACTCCGAGGTCCTTCACAGTTTTATTTCAGACGACTGTACAACCATCAAGATTAACTTTCAGATTCAACAGAAGATCTCTTTGTTTCTTGGGACCTAGGAAAAGCATCTCTGTTTTGTCCGAGTTTAAAAGTAGAGCATTTGCAGCCATCCACTTCATTATGCCTGAAACAGGCTTCCAGTGAGGGCAATTTTGGGGCTTCACCATGTTTCATCAAAATGTACAGCTGTGTGTCATCCTCATAGCAGTGAAAGTTAACATTATGTTTCTGAATGACATCACCAAGAGGTAAAATATATAGTGAAAACAATAGTGGTCCTAATACGGAGCCTTGAGGAACACCGAAATGTACAGTTGATTTGTCAGAGGGCAAACCATCCACAGAGACAAACTGATATCTTTCCGACAGATAAGATCTAAACCAGGCCAGAACTTGTCCATGTAGACCAATTCTCCAAAAGAATGTGGTGATCGATGGTATCAAAAGCAGCACTAAGGTCTAGGAGCACGAGGACAGATGCAGAGCCTCGGTCTGACGCCGGTCACCTGCCTCACCTGCCACATCTGCCGTCGCCTGCCGCATCTGTCATTCACCTGCCTCGTCTACCACACCTGCTGGTCACCTGCCACACCTGTCTATCACCTGCCGCACCTGTCGATCACCTGCCACACCTGTCGATCACCTGCCACACCTGTCGATCACCTGCCGCACCTGTCAATCACCTGCCGCACCTCTCGATCACCTGCCGCACCTGTCAATCACCTGCCGCACCTGTCGATCACCTGCCGCACCTGTCGATCACATGCCGCACCTGTCGATCACCTGCCGCACCTGCCGATCACCTGTCGCACCTGCCAGTCACTCTCTTGCACCTGCCGGTAACCTGCCGGTCACCTGCTGCATCTTTCAGAGAATATCTATCTATCCATCTTCACTATGCCGGTCACCTGCCTCACCTGCCGGTCACCTGTCGCACCTGCTGATTCCCTGCCACATCTTCCAGAGAATATCTATCTTCACTATGCCGGTCACCTGCCGCACCTGCCGGTCACCTGCTGATCATCTGCCGTATTTCCATATAATATCTATTTTCACTGTGCCAGTCACCTGCCGCACCTGCCGGTCACCTGCTGGTCATCTGCTGCATCTTCCAGAGAATATCTATCTTCACTACGCCGGTCACCTGCCACACCTGCCGGTCACCTGCTGGTCATCTACTGTATCTTCCAGAGAATATCTATCTTCACTATGCCGGTCACCTGCCGGTCACCTACCTGCTGGTCACCTGGAGGTCATCTGCTGGTCACCTGCTGGTCACGTGCTGGTCATCTGCTGTATCTCCCAGAGAATATCTATCTATCTTCACTATACCGGTCACCTGCCGCACCTGCCGGTCATCTGCCGGTCACCTGCCGTATCTTCCAGAGAATATCTATCTTCACTACGCCGGTCACCTGCCGCACCTAACGGTCATCTGCTGGTCATCTGCCGTATCTTCCAGAGAATATCTATCTTCACTACGCCGGTCACCTGCCGCACCTGACGGTCATCTGCTGTATCTTCCAGAGAATATCTATCTTCACTGTGCTGGTCACCTGCCGCACCTGCCGGTCACCTGCTGGTCATCTGCTGTATCTTCCAGAGAATATCTATCTTCACTGTGCTGGTCACTTGCCGCACCTGCCGGTCACCTGCTGGTCATCTGCTGTATCTTCCAGAGAATATCTATCTTCACTACGCCGGTCACCTGCCGCACCTAACGGTCATCTGCTGGTCATCTGCCGTATCTTCCAGAGAATATCTATCTTCACTACGCCGGTCACCTGCCGCACCTGACGGTCATCTGCTGTATCTTCCAGAGAATATCTATCTTCACTGTGCTGGTCACCTGCCGCACCTGCCGGTCACCTGCTGGTCATCTGCTGTATCTTCCAGAGAATATCTATCTTCACTGTGCTGGTCACCTGCCGCACCTGACGGTCATCTGCTGCATCTTCCAGAGAATATCTATCTTCACTATGCTGGTCACCTGCCATCACCTGCCAGGTAAAGTGAGAAGAAGAAAATAATACCAGGAAATATAGATAGCTCTCTCTCTCTCTCTCTCTCTCTCTTTCTGCTGCTTCTCCTTAAAACTTGTTTGGGATAGGGGGCAGTATTTTGACATCCAGATGAAAAGCGTGCCCAAAGTAAACTGCCTGTTACTCAGATATGCTTATAGATTTGGATAGAAAACATTTGAAAGTTTCTAAAACTGTTCAAGTTAGGTCTGTGAGTATAACAGAACTGATATGGCAGGCGAAACCCAGAGGACAAACCACCCCCCTCAATGGCTATCACTTTTATTATATGGTGAAGTCCTCCCAGATTGCAGTTCCTAGGGCTTCCACTAGATGTCAACAGTCTTTAGAAAGAGTTTCAGGCTGGTTTTTGGAAAAATTTGCCAGAAATTGAATTTTTCTAGATGGCTCCCATTTTGGCTGTAGTGTTTCCAAGCGCGTGAATGAGAACGCGTTCTTTGGTATTTTTCTCCGGTAAAGACAATAACGATTCTGTCTTAAATTGTATCATTTATTTGCATATTAGGGTACCTAAGGTTTGATTATGAACGTTTGACTTGTTTGGAAAAGTTTATTAGTAACGTTTGGGATTCATTTTGTATGCATTTTGATGGAGGGAAACTGGGTGGATTATTGACTGAAGCGTGCCAGCTAAACTGAGTTGTTATGGATATAAAGAAGGACATTATTGAACAAAATGACGATTTGTGATGTAACTGGGACCTTTTGGAGTGCCAACAGAAGAAGATCATCAAAGGTAAGGCATTTATTATATCGCTATTTCTGACCTGACTGGTTGAAATATGTTTTTATGGTTTTGTATGAGGGGTGCTGTCCTCAGATAATCACATGGTGTGCTTTCGCCGTAAAGCCTTTTTGAAATCTGACACAGCGGCTGGATTAACAAGAAGTGAAGCTTTATTTTGACGTATTACACGTGATTTTATGAAAGTTAAATATTTATAATAATGTAGTTTGAATTTCGCACTCTGCAAATTCGCCGGATGTTGTTGAGGTGTCCCATTAGCGGCACGCCTTTCCCAAAGAGGTTTTAAGTTTTGAATAAATTACTAGATTGATTCACTGATCCTTTGACTGGATAGACAACATGTCAGTTCCTGCTCCAAGAGCTCTGGTAGGATGGAGGACCTCCTCAGGATGTCATCATAATTACAGCATAAGTCTATGGAAGGGGGTGAGAACCATGAGCCTCCTAGGTTTTGTATTGTAGTCATTATACCCAGAGGAGGATGAAAACTAGCTGCCCTCCGGCTACTCCATGGTGCTACCCTACAGAGTGCTGATGAGGCTACTGTAGACCTTCATTGCAAAGCAGTGAGTTTTTCAGCTATTTGGTGACTTGGATATATTTAGTATAGTTTTATCTAAAAAGGATAATCATTTTATTGTTTCACTCTTTAAAAAATAATAATAATTCACTGAGTTGGTCTCCCCTTCTGAGGCTCTGAGGAGCCTCCTCTGGTGTTTATGTATGTGTGTGTGCTGTGTTGGCCTTTGTGTGTTTCTGGATTTGTTATACAGCCTAGTTGTCACAGGGCGCAGGCAGGCAGGGAAATAAAACCAATGTTTTACTGTCAAGGCAAAACGGAGCTGAATGAAACTTCAAACCGTTTCCACTCTGCAAGATGCTGAGAGATGCTGCGAGACGCTGCGAGACGCTGAGACAGGGAAACACACCGCTGGAGCCTTTCCGCCTCTCCGCCGAGCTGCACAGCTTTGATCAGAACCCAACCCTTTATAGGGGGTGACTGGAGGATGCTCCGCTGCTGTCACCCCAAATCTACCTCACACTGCACACACACACACACACACACACACACACACACACACACACACACACACACACACACACACACACACACACACACACAATCCTTGCAGAGTGAGGGATAGAGAGAGGTGGAAAGGGGGGCGAAGGAGGGAACAAGAGGGAAGGAAGGGAAGCAGGTTCAGGCGAGCGACACCTGCTGAAAATGGAGCATGAAAAGAAGCACTTGACTCACTTTTCCTCCGCTTGCTCACCCTGGTGTGTGTGTGTGTGTGTGTGTGTGTGTGTGTGTGTGTGTGTGTGTGTGTGTGTGTGTGTGTGTGAGAGTTTTTGTGTGTGCTGAGTGGAATACCTGAGGCGTTTACATGTGAGTTTGTTTCTAACCTCATCCATTGTCCTCCTGATAAACAGAAAGGCTAAATGATGTTAGCAGGATAACTGTAACAAATAGGAGCGATAATGTCTCGAGTCAGCTCTACTCTGATAAACAGTAGGCTGTCCACCGGTCTGGTCCGCCTTCAGCTGGCTGCCAGACCATGCCCTCTGTCCTCACAGCTGGACTACCGCGACCAAGCCTCACGCAACAGCCCCCAGGTGTAGATCTTACAGTGAAATGCTTACTTACAAGCCCTTGACCAACAATGCAGTTTTAAGAAAAATAAGTGTTAAAGTATTTACTAAAACAAAAAAAATAAAAAATAGCAGTATCAGTTTGCCTTACCTCCTCACGCCATTTTCACACACTGTATATATACTTTATTTTGTTTTCTATTGTGTTATTGACTGTACGCTTTATTCCACGTTTATTCCATGTGTAACTCTGTGTTGTTGTTTTTGTCGCACTGCTTTTCTTTCTCTTGGACAGGTTGCAGTTGTAAATGAGAACTTGTTCTCAATTAGCTTACCTGGCTAATTAAAGGTACTTTGACGCTCGTTGAATGTGGCATGGTTTACAGACTATCACGTATTACAAAGTGAAACCCAGCCGCTGCCCAGTGACGCAAGCCTACTAGACGAGCTAAATGCCTTCTATGCTCGCTTCGAGGCGAGCAACACTGAACCACGCATGAGAGCACCAGCTGAGGGTAGTGCCTTTGGCCCAGTACATCACTGGGGCCGAGCTCCCTGCCATCCATGACCTCTATACTGGGCAGTGTCAGAGGAAAGCCCTACAAATAGTCTCCACCCAAATTATAGACTGTTCTTTCTGCTACCCCACAGCAAGCGGTACCGGAGTGCCAAATCTGGGACCAAAAGGCTCCTGAACAGCTTCTACCCCCAAGCCATAAGACTGCAGAACACACAATCAAAGGGCTACCCAGGACTACTTGCATTGCCCCCATTTAAAATGCTTAGTGCCAACTGCAAAGTTTGGAGGAGGAGGATTAATGGTCGGGGACTGTTTTTCATGGTTCAGGCTAGGCCCCTTAGTTCCAGTGAAGGGACATCTTCATGATACAGCATACAATGACATTCTAGATGATTCTGTGCTTCCAACTTTGTGGCAACAGTTTGGGGACTTGACTGTCCTGCACAGACCCCTGACCTCAACCCCATTGAACATCTTTGGGATAAATTGGAACGCCGACTGAAAGCCACGCCTACTCGTCCAACATCAGTGCCTGACCTCACTAATAATGTTGTGGCTGAATGGAAGCAAGTCCCTGCAGCAATGTTCCAACATCTAGTGGAAATCCTTCCCAGAAGAGTGGAGGCTGTTATAGCAGCACAGGGGGGACCAACTGCATATTAATGACTTCCCAGAAGAGTGGAGGCTGTTATAGCAGCACAAGGGGGACCAACTACATATTAATGCCTTTCCCGAAGAGTGGAGGCTGTTATAGCAGCACAGGGGGGACCAACTGCATATTAATGACTTCCCAGAAGAGTGGAGGCTGTTAGCAGCAGAGGGGGACCAACTACACATTCATATCCATGATTTTGGAAAGAGATGTTTGACGGGCAGGTGTCCACATACATTTGGTAATGTAGTGTATCTCACTTCTCTCCCTAGGCCTACAATATCCGAGCCCCCGCAGAAATCGAATTAACATAATATAAACATCTCCATCAAAATCCGTCTGTTTAAGCTAGAGAGATGTTTTTATGGGTTAGGTCTGAGAGAGAGAGATGTTTTTATGGGTTAGGTCTGAGAGAGAGAGATGTTTTTATGGGTTAGGTCTGAGAGAGAGAGATGTTTTCATGGGTTAGGTCTGAGGGAGAGATGTTTTTATGGGTTAGGTCTGAGAGAGAGAGAGATGTTTTCATGGGTTAGGTCTGAGAGAGAGATGTTTTCATGGGTTAGGTCTGAGAGAGAGAGATGTTTTTATGGGTTAGGTCTGAGAGAGAGAGATGTTTTCATGGGTTAGGTCTGAGAGAGAGACGTTTTCATGGGTTAGGTCTGAGAGAGAGATGTTTTTATGGGTTAGGTCTGAGAGAGAGAGAGAGATGTTTTCATGGGTTAGGTCTGAGAGAGAGAGATGTTTTCATGTGTTAGGTCTGAGAATAGAGAGAGAGATGTTTTCATGGGTTAGGTCTGAGAGAGAGATGTTTTCATGGGTTAGGTCTGAGAGAGAGAGAGAGAGAGATGTTTTTATGGGTTAGGTCTGAGAGAGAGATGTTTTCATGGGTTAGGTCTGAGAGAGAGAAATGTTTTTATGGGTTAGGTCTGAGAGAGAGATGTTTTCATGGGTTAGGTCTGAGAGAGAGAGATGTTTTTATGGGTTAGGTCTGAGAGAGAGATGTTTTCATGGGTTAGGTCTGAGAGAGAGATGTTTTCATGGGTTAGGTCTGAGAGAGAGAGATGTTTTCATGGGCTGTGTCTCAAAATGCCGCGTCCCCCGACACCCTTCCATTTGTGGTGAAGTGTGGCAGAGCTACAGCAGTGTTTGTCAGACCATGAGACATCCCGAAAATCGGTCTTCTCACAACGTCTGTAGCTGCCGAATTGTTTTGCCTACACAACTATTATGACCCCTCTATTGAAAGATGAGACTCTCACGAACACGAATATCTGTTGTTCCATGTAGTGAATCTGTTATTCAATGCATTTCTATTGGCTAATAGCAGTAAGGACTATCTGTTATTCAATGTGTTTCTATGGGCTAATAGCAGTAAGGACTATCTGTTATTCAATGTGTTTCTATGGGCTAATAGCAGTAAGGACTATCTGTTATTCAATGTGTTTCTATGGGCTAATAGCAATAAGGACTATCTGTTATTCAATGTGTTTCTATGGGCTAATAGCAGTATGGACTATCTGTTATTCAATGTGTTTCTATGGGCTAATAGCAGTAAGGACTATTTGTAAGGACTATTATGACCCCTCTATTGAAAGATGAGACTCTCACGAACACGAATATCTGTTGTTCCATGTAGTGAATCTGTTATTCAATGCATTTCTATTGGCTAATAGCAGTAAGGACTATCTGTTATTCAATGTGTTTCTATGGGCTAATAGCAGTAAGGACTATCTGTTATTCAATGTGTTTCTATGGGCTAATAGCAGTAAGGACTATATGTTATTCAATGTGTTTCTATGGGCTAATAGCAATAAGGACTATCTGTTATTCAATGTGTTTCTATGGGCTAATAGCAGTATGGACTATCTGTTATTCAATGTGTTTCTATGGGCTAATAGCAGTAAGGACTATTTGTTATTCAATGTGTTTCTATGGGCTAATAGCATTAAGGACTATCTGTTATTCAATGTGTTTCTATGGGCTAATAGCATTAAGGACTATCTGTTATTCAATGTGTTTCTATGGGCTAATAGCAGTAATATCAAATTCAATGTTTCATCCAATAGCCTTTTCTGATATTTTTTGATACCTTACGGGGGGTCTCAAAATTCAAAATCTAATAACTAAATAATCCTTAGTATGACCATCTTAAAACAATTCCATGTGCTAGCTTAGAACCCCTTATTAAAGTATATAAATACAAAGCACCAAACCCACTCTTGAGGTCCCTCGTGTCTCTTCCAACCGAGGTAAATCAGCCTTTAGTTTTAACGCCCCCCATGTTTGAAGTAATTCACTAACCTCATTTACATCTTGAATCCCTGGTGCCAACAGTTTAGAACACTGATGAGCAATGACCTCACTGAGGTTTGTGTTTTGGTTGATTGTAAAAATGGATCTGTTGAAATGTAGTTCATCTGTTGTATCTTGTAGTTTCTTTTCTGTTTTATAGAATGTTCATGTTGATGAACTGTTCATGAACTGAAATAGTGGACATGAATGTTGCCTGGCGTGTCAGTTTCTGTGTGTGAGAGTACGAGATGTCTCAGAATGTGTGTGTGTGTGTTTGTCAAAGACTCCAGCCACCTAAGTACCAGTGCAGCAAGTCTGGAACCAACAGGAGCCTGAACATCCCAAGCCATAAGACTGCTAAATAGTTAATTAAATAGTTAACCAAATAGTTACCATCTGCATTGACCCTGCTTGCAATAGGTTTTTTGACTCATCACATAAGTGACTGCTCCTGTTTATCATCTGTCACATTATTCCTAGTTATATGTACATATTTACCTCAACTACCTTGTATCCCTGCACATCGACTCGGTACTGGGTACACAGTGTATATAGCCAAGTTATCGTTACTGATCGTGTATTTATTATTAAGTGTTTAACTTTTCTATTATTTCTCTATTTTCTTTCTCTCTGCATTGTTGGGAAGGGCCCGTAAGTAAGCATTTCACTGTTAGTCTCCACCTGTTGTTTACAAAGCATGTGACGAATAAATGTTATTTGAGATGTGTGCATAAGAGACTTGTGAGGTGTCTGTCTGTCAGGCGGTGGATGTCGAGGCGAGACATTAACAGCTCCTGTCATTCTGCTGACACCATTTCCCAAGGTGCCGTTGGCTGCTAGTGTTTGTCAACAACCCTGTCACTGTCACGACAGCCCCGACCCAGGAGCTCCACAGAGAGGGTGTGTGTGTGTGTGTGTGCGTGCGTGCGTGCGTGCGTGCGTGTGCGTGTGCGCAATGTCTCAGACTGCAGAACCAAAATGAGCTGTCACTCCAATTCCCAGGATGCCTTGCTGTTTAACATAGCACTGGTGTGTGGGCCGGTAAAACACACACACACACACACACACACACACACACACACACACACACACACACACACACACACACACACACACGCTGTGAGATAATTAAACAGAGCAGCAGCAGAGCATTGGCTCATATTCATTTTGGCCTCCGGCACCCGGTTAGGAGCTATGCCTGGAGGAGGGAGGAGAGGGAGAGAGAGGGGGAGGGAGGGAGGGAAAGGGAAGGTAAGGAGCCAATTAGCCAGCTGGATGGATGAGTGACTGACAGCCTTCTGACACACTGCTACCTGAGCTCAACACACACACACACACCTACACACACACACCTACTGTACCTCTTGTTTTTCTGTGAGCATGCTGGGTTTGTTTCTGTTGTTCTCTGTCTCCATGGTGATGCCCTCAGTGAGCTGGGTATTATGGGATGCTCTGAGTTGCAGGCTTTTTGTCCAATCACATCGCCTGGGTCCCTCAACTCTCCACCAATGAGAGTGCCTGCTGGGGTGTGGTCCCTCCTGCCCTCAATCTGTCTCAATCTCTCCCACCATTCTTTCTTCCCCATGTACCTTGATCCATCCATCTTATCCATCCCTCTATCCTGCCCTTTTCTAACCCAAGCCATTCCTTCTTTGACTTAGTTAGCCTGCTGTTGTGTTAGTTACCTTGCTGTTGTGTTAGTTACCTTGCTGTTGTATTAGTTACCTTGCTGTTGAGATAGTTACCTTGCTGTTGAGATAGTTACCTTGGTGTTGAGATAGTTACTTAGCTTGGTGTTGAGTTAGTTACCTTGGTGTTGAGTTAGTTACCTTGGTATTGAGTTGGTTACCTTGGTGTTGAGTTAGTTACCTTGGTGTTGAGTTAGTGACCTTGGTATTGAGTTGGTTACCTTGGTGTTGAGTTAGTTACCTTGGTGTTGTGTTAGTTACCTTGCTGTTGAGTTAGTTACTTAGCTTGGTATTGAGATAGTTAGTTACCTTGGTGTTGAGTTATTTTGCTGGGACGGAGAGAGGTGGAGAAAGAGGGATAAATAGAGAGAAGTAGACATATAGGAACGGAAAGAGAGTAATCATTTTCTTTATCATTACGTCGTATTCCTTAAGTGTCTGGAGTTACCTTCAAGTACAGCAAGGTATAGTCAGGTGCAGCCAGGTGCAGCCAGGTGCAGCCAGGTACAGCCAGGTACAACCAGGTACAACCAGGTACAGCCAGGTAAAACCAGGTACAACCAGGTACAGCCAGGTACAACCAGGTACAGCCAGGTACAACCAGGTACAACCAGGTACAGCCAGGTACAACCAGTTACAGCCAGGTACAGCCAGGTACAACCAGGTACAGCCAGGTACAACCAGGTACAGCCAGGTACACCAAGGTACAACCAGGTACAGCCAGGTACAACCAGTTACAGCCAGGTACAGCCAGGTACAACCAGGTACAGCCAGGTACAACCATGTATAGTCAGGTACAGCCATATACAACCAGGTACAGCAAGGTACAACCAGGTACAGCCAGGTACAGCCATGTATAGTCAGGTACAGCCATGTATAGTCAGGTACAGCCAGGTACAACCAGGTACAGCCAGGTACAACCATGTATATTCAGGTACAACCAGGTACAGCCAGGTATAACCATGTATAGTCAGGTACAGCCATATACAACCAGGTACAGCCAGGTAACACCAAGGTACAGCCAGGTACAACCAGGTACAGCCAGGTACAGCCATGTATAGTCAGGTACAGCCAGGTACAGTCAGGTACAGTCATGTACAGTCATGTACAGTCAGGTACAGCCATGTACAGCCAGGTACAGTCAGGTACAGTCAGGTACAGTCATGTACAGTCAGGTACAGCCATGTACAGCCATGTACAGTCAGGTACAGTCAGGTACAGCCAGGTACAGCCAGGTGCAACCAGGTACAACCAGGTACAGCCAGGTACAACCAGGTACACCCAGGTACAACCAGGTACAGCCAGGTACACCCAGGTACAACCAGGTACAGCCAGGTACAACCAGTTACAGCCAGGTACAGCCAGGTACAACCAGGTACAGACAGGTACAACCATGTATAGTCAGGTACAGCCATATACAACCAGGTACAGCAAGGTACAACCAGGTACAGCCAGGTACAGCCATGTATAGTCAGGTACAGCCATGTATAGTCAGGTACAGCCAGGTACAACCAGGTACAGCCAGGTACAACCATGTATAGTCAGGTACAGTCAGGTACAGCCAGGTACAACCAGGTACAGCCAGGTACAACCATGTATAGTCAGGTACAGCCATATACAACCAGGTACAGCCAGGTAACACCAAGGTACAGCCAGGTACAACCAGGTACAACCAGGTACAGCCAGGTACAGCCAGGTACAGCCATGTATAGTCAGGTACAGTCAGGTACAGCCAGGTACAGTTAGGTACAGTCAGTTACAGCCATGTACAGCCATGTTCAGTCATGTACAGTCAGGTACAGCCATGTACAGCCATGTACAGTCAGTTACAGTCAGGTACAGCCAGGTACAGTCATGTACAGTCAGGTACAGCCATGTACAGCCATGTACAGTCAGGTACAGTCAGGTACAGCCAGGTACAGTCAGGTACAGTCAGGTAAAACCAGGTACAGCAAGGTACAACCATGTATAGTCAGGTACAGCCAGGTACAGCCAGGTACAGTCAGGTACAGTCAGGTACAGCCAGGTACAGCCAGGTACAGTCAGGTACTGCCATGTACAGCCAGGTACAGTCAGGTACAGCCAGGTACAGTCAGGAACAGCCAGGTACAGCCAGGTACAACCAGGTACAACCAGGTACAGCCAGGTTCAACTATGTATAGTCAGGTACAGTCAGGTACAGCCAGGTACAACCAGGTACAGCCAGGTACAACCATGTACAGTCAGGTACAGCAATATACAACCAGGTACAGCAAGGTACAACCAGGTATAGTCAAGTACAGCCATGTATAGTCAGGTACAGCCATAACCAACCAGGTACAGCCAGGTAACACCAGGTACATCCAGGTACAACCAGGTTAAACCAGGTACAGCCAGGTTCAGCCATGTATAGTCAGGTACAGCCAGGTAAAGCCAGGTACAGCCAGGTATTGCTAAGGTACAGCCAGGAATAGCCAGGTACAGCCAGGTACAGCCAGGTACAGCCATGTGCAGCCAGGTACAGCCGGTTACAGCCAGGTACAGCCAGGTACAGCCAGGTGTAGCCAGGTACAGCAAGGTACGACCAGGTACTGCCAGGTACAGCAATGTACAGCCAGGTACAGTCAGGTACAGTCAGGTAATGCCAGGTACAGTCAGGTGCATGCAGGTACAGTCAGGTACAGTCAGGTACAGCCATGTACAACATGGTAAAGCGAGGTACAACCAGGTACAGCCAGGTACAGCAATGTACAACCACGTACAGCCAGGTACAGTCAGGTATAGTAAGGTACAGCCATGTATAGTCAGGTACAGCCAGATACAGCCATGTATAGTCAGGTACAGCCATGTATAGTCAGGTAAAGCCATGTATAGTCAGGTATAGCCAGGTACAGCCAAGTATAGTCAGGTATAGTCAGGTACAGTCAGGTACAGCCAGGTACAGCCAGGTACAGTCAGGTACAGCCATGTATAGTCAGGTACAGCCATGTATAGCCAGGGACAGCCATGTATAGTCAGGTACAGCCATGTATATTCAGGTACAGCCAGGTATAACCATGTATAGTCAGGTACAGTCAGGTACAGCCAGGTACAACCAGGTACAGCCAGGTACAACCATGTATAGTCAGGTACAGCCATATACAACCAGGTACAGCCAGGTAACACCAAGGTACAGCCAGGTACAACCAGGTACAACCAGGTACAGCCAGGTACAGCCAGGTACAGCCATGTATAGTCAGGTACAGTCAGGTACAGCCAGGTACAGTTAGGTACAGTCAGTTACAGCCATGTACAGCCATGTTCAGTCATGTACAGTCAGGTACAGCCATGTACAGCCATGTACAGTCAGTTACAGTCAGGTACAGCCAGGTACAGTCATGTACAGTCAGGTACAGCCATATACAGCCATGTACAGTCAGGTACAGTCAGGTACAGCCAGGTACAGTCAGGTACAGTCAGGTACAACCAGGTACAGCCAGGTACTGCCATTTAAAGTCAGGTACAGCCAGGTACAGTCAGGTACAGTCAGGAACAGCCAGGTAAAACCAGGTACAGCAAGGTACAACCATGTATAGTCAGGTACAGTCAGGTACAGCCAGGTACAGCCAGGTACAGTCAGGTACAGTCAGGTACAGCCAGGTACAGCCAGGTACAGTCAGGTACTGCCATGTACAGCCAGGTACAGTCAGGTACAGCCAGGTACAGTCAGGAACAGCCAGGTACAGCCAGGTACAACCAGGTACAACCAGGTACAGCCAGGTTCAACTATGTATAGTCAGGTACAGTCAGGTACAGCCAGGTACAACCAGGTACAGCCAGGTACAACCATGTACAGTCAGGTACAGCAATATACAACCAGGTACAGCAAGGTACAACCAGGTATAGTCAAGTACAGCCATGTATAGTCAGGTACAGCCATAACCAACCAGGTACAGCCAGGTAACACCAGGTACATCCAGGTACAACCAGGATAAACCAGGTACAGCCAGGTACAGCCAGGTTCAGCCATGTATAGTCAGGTACAGCCAGGTATAGCCAGGTACAGCCAGGTATAGCTAAGGTACAGCCAGGAATAGCCAGGTACAGCCAGGTACAGCCAGGTACAGCCATGTGCAGCCAGGTACAGCCGGTTACAGCCAGGTACAGCCAGGTGTAGCCAGGTACAGCAAGGTACGACCAGGTACTGCCAGGTACAGCAATGTACAGCCAGGTACAGTCAGGTACAGTCAGGTAATGCCAGGTACAGTCAGGTGCATGCAGATACAGTCAGGTACAGTCAGGTACAGCCATGTACAACATGGTAAATCCAGGTACAACCAGGTACAGCCAGGTACAGCAATGTACAACCACATACAGCCAGGTACAGTCAGGTATAGTAAGGTACAGCCATGTATAGTCAGGTACAGCCAGATACAGCCATGTATAGTCAGGTACAGCCATGTATAGTCAGGTACAACCATGTATAGTCAGGTATAGCCAGGTACAGCCAAGTATAGTCAGGTATAGTCAGGTACAGTCAGGTACAGCCAGGTACAGCCAGGTACAGTCAGGTACAGCCATGTATAGTCAGGTACAGCCATGTATAGCCAGGGACAGCCATGTATAGTCAGGTACAGCCATGTATATTCAGGTACAGCCAGGTATAGTCAGGTACAGCCAGGTACAGCCAGGTACAGTCAGGTACAGCCAGGTACAGCCAGGTACAGTCAGGTACAGCCAGGTACAGCCAGGTACAGTCAGGTACAGCCAGGTACAGCCAGGTACAGCCATGAACAGTCAGGTACAGCCAGGTACAGCCAGGTACAGCCAGGTACAGCCATGTATATTCAGGTACAGCCATGTATAGTCAGGTATAGCCAGGTACAGCCATGTATAGTGAGGTACAGCCATGTATAGTCAGGTACAGCCATGTATATTCAGGTGCAGCAATGTATAGTCAGGTATAGCCAGGTACAGCCATGTATAGTGAGGTACAGCCATGTATAGTCAGGTACAGCCATGTATAGTCAGGTACAGCCATGTATAGTCAGGAACAGCCAGGTATAGTCAGGTAAAGCCAGGTACAGCCATGTATAGTCAGGTATAGTCAGGTACAGTCAGGTACAGCCAGGTACAGTCAGGTACAGCCATGTATAGTCAGGTACAGCCATGTATAGCCAGGGACAGCCATGTATAGTCAGGTACAGCCATGTATATTCAGGTACAGCCAGGTATAGTCAGGTACAGCCAGGTACACTCAGGTACAGCCAGGTACAGCCAGGTACAGCCAGGTACAGTCAGGTACAGCCAGGTACAGCCATGTATAGTCAGGTACAGCCATGTATAGCCAGGTACAGCCATGTATAGTGAGGTACAGCCATGTATAGTCAGGTACAGCCATGTATAGTCAGGTACAGCCAGGTACAGCCAGGTAAAGCCAGGTACAGCCATGTATAGTCAGGTATAGTCAGGTACAGTCAGGTACAGCCAGGTACAGCCAGGTACAGCCATGTATAGTCCGGTACAGCCAGGTACAGCCATGTATAGTCAGCTACAGCCATGTATTGTCATGTACAGCCATGTATATTCAGGTACAGTCATGTATAGTCAGGTACAGCCAGGTATAGTCAGGTACAGCCATGTATGGTCAGGTAAAGCCAGGTACAGCCATGTATAGTCAGGTATAGTCAGGTACAGTCAGGTACAGCCAGGTATAGTCAGGTACAGCCATGTATAGTCATGTAAAGCCAGGTACAGCCATGTATAGTGAGGTACAGCCATGTATAGCCAGGTACAGCCAGGTATAGTCAGGTACAGCCATGTATAGTCAGGTACAGCCATGTATAGTCAGGTACAGCCAGGTATTGTCAGGTACAGCCATGTATAGTCAGGTACAGCCAGGTACAGTCATGTACAGCCATGTACAGCCATGTATAGTCAGGTACAGCCATGTATAGTCAGGAAAAGCCATGTAAAGCCATGTATAGTCAGGTACAGCCATGTATAGTCAGGTACAGCCAGATACAGCCATGTATCGTCAGGTACAGCCATGTACAGCCATGTATTGTCAGGTATAGTCAGGTACAGCCAGGTACAGCCATGTATAGTCAGGTACAGCCATGTATATTCAGGTACAGCCAGGTATAGTCAGGTACAGCCAGGTACACTCAGGTACAGCCAGGTACAGCCAGGTACAGCCAGGTACAGTCAGGTACAGCCAGGTACAGCCATGTATAGTCAGGTACAGCCATGTATAGCCAGGTACAGCCATGTATAGTGAGGTACAGCCATGTATAGTCAGGTACAGCCATGTATAGTCAGGTACAGCCAGGTACAGCCAGGTAAAGCCAGGTACAGCCATGTATAGTCAGGTATAGTCAGGTACAGTCAGGTACAGCCAGGTACAGCCAGGTACAGCCATGTATAGTCCGGTACAGCCAGGTACAGCCATGTATAGTCAGCTACAGCCATGTATTGTCATGTACAGCCATGTATATTCAGGTACAGTCATGTATAGTCAGGTACAGCCAGGTATAGTCAGGTACAGCCATGTATGGTCAGGTAAAGCCAGGTACAGCCATGTATAGTCAGGTATAGTCAGGTACAGTCAGGTACAGCCAGGTATAGTCAGGTACAGCCATGTATAGTCATGTAAAGCCAGGTACAGCCATGTATAGTGAGGTACAGCCATGTATAGCCAGGTACAGCCAGGTATAGTCAGGTACAGCCATGTATAGTCAGGTACAGCCATGTATAGTCAGGTACAGCCAGGTACAGCCAGGTAAAGCCAGGTACAGCCATGTATTGTCAGGTATAGTCAGGTACAGTCAGGTACAGCCAGGTACAGCCAGGTACAGCCAGGTACAGTGATGTATAGTCAGGTATAGTCAGGTACAGCCATGTATAGTCAGGTACAGCCATGTATTGTCAGGTACAGCCATGTATAGTCAGGTACAGCCAGGTACAGTCATGTACAGCCATGTACAGCCATGTATAGTCAGGTACAGCCATGTATAGTCAGGAAAAGCCATGTAAAGCCATGTATAGTCAGGTACAGCCATGTATAGTCAGGTACAGCCAGATACAGCCATGTATCGTCAGGTACAGCCATGTACAGCCATGTATTGTCAGGTATAGTCAGGTACAGCCAGGTACAGCCATGTATAGTCAGATACAGCAATGTATAGTCATGTACAGCCATGTATATTCAGGTACAGTCATGTACAGTCAGGTACAGCCATGTATAGTCAGGTACAGCCATGTATAGTCAGGTATAGCCAGGTACAGCCAGGTACAGCCAGGTACAGCCATGTATAGTCAGGTACAGCCATGTATAGTCAGGTACATCCAGGTACAGTCAGGTACAGCCATGTACAGCCATGTATAGTCAGGTACAGCCAGGTACAGCCATGTATAGTCAGGTACAGCCATGTATAGTCAGGTACAGCCAGATACAGCCATGTATCGTCAGGTACAGCCAGATACAGCCATGTATCGTCAGGTACAGCCATGTATAGTCAGGTACAGCCATGTATAGTCAGGTATAGCCAGGTACAGCCAAGTATAGTCAGGTATAGTCAGGTACAGTCAGGTACAGCCAGGTACAGCCAGGTACAGTCAGGTACAGCCATGTATAGTCAGGTACAGCCATGTATAGCCAGGGACAGCCATGTATAGTCAGGTACAGCCATGTATATTCAGGTACAGCCAGGTATAGTCAGGTACAGCCAGGTACAGCCAGGTACAGTCAGGTACAGCCAGGTACAGCCAGGTACAGTCAGGTACAGCCAGGTACAGCCAGGTACAGCCAGGTACAGTCAGGAAGAGCCAGGTACAGCCAGGTACAGCCATGTATATTCAGGTACAGCCATGTATAGTCAGGTATAGCCAGGTACAGCCATGTATAGTGAGGTACAGCCATGTATAGTCAGGTACAGCCATGTATATTCAGGTACAGCCATGTATAGTCAGGTATAGCCAGGTACAGCCATGTATAGTGAGGTACAGCCATGTATAGTCAGGTACAGCCATGTATAGTCAGGTACAGCCATGTATAGTCAGGTACAGCCAGGTATAGTCAGGTAAAGCCAGGTACAGCCATGTATAGTCAGGTATAGTCAGGTACAGTCAGGTACAGCCAGGTACAGCCAGGTACAGTCAGGTACAGCCATGTATAGTCAGGTACAGCCATGTATAGCCAGGGACAGCCATGCATAGTCAGGTACAGCCATGTATATTCAGGTACAGCCAGGTATAGTCAGGTACAGCCAGGTACAGCCAGGTACAGCCAGGTACAGCCAGGTACAGCCAGGTACAGTCAGGTACAGCCAGGTACAGCCAGGTACAGCCATGTATAGTCAGGTACAGCCATGTATAGTCAGGTAGAGCCATGTATAGTCAGGTACAGCCAGGTACAGTCAGGTACAGCCATGTATAGTCAGGGACAGCCAGGTACAGCCATGTATAGTCTGGTACAGCCATGTATAGTCAGGTACAGCCATGTATAGTCAGGTACAGCCATGTATAGTCAGGTAGAGCCATGTATAGTCAGGTACAGCAATGTATAGTCAGGTACAGCCATGTATAGTCAGGTACAGCCATGTATAGTCAGGTATAGCCAGGTACAGTCAGGTACAGCCAGGTACAGCCAGGTACAGCCATGTATAGTCAGGTACAGCCATGTATAGTCAGGTAGAGCCATGTATAGTCAGGTACAGCCAGGTACAGTCAGGTACAGCCATGTATAGTCAGGGACAGCCAGGTACAGCCATGTATAGTCCGGTACAGCCATGTATAGTCAGGTACAGCCATGTATTGTCAGGTACAGCCATGTATAGTCAGGTACAGCCAGGTACAGTCATGTACAGCCATGTACAGCCATGTATAGTCAGGTACAGCCATGTATAGTCAGGTACAGCCAAGCACAGCCATGTATAGTCCGGTACAGTCAGGTACAGCCAGGCACAGCCATGTATAGTCAGGTACAGTCAGGTACAGCCAGGCACAGCCATGTATATTCAGGTACAGCCATGTATAGTCAGGTACAGCCATGTATAGTCAGGAAAAGCCATGTACAGCCATGTATAGTCAGGTACAGCCAGGTACAGCCATGTATAGTCAGATACAGCAATGTATAGTCATGTACAGCCATGTATATTCAGGTACAGTCATGTACAGTCAGGTACAGCCATGTATAGTCAGGTACAGCCATGTATAGTCAGGTATAGCCAGGTACAGCCAGGTACAGCCAGGTACAGCCATGTATAGTCAGGTACAGCCATGTATAGTCAGGTACATCCAGGTACAGTCAGGTACAGCCATGTACAGCCATGTATAGTCAGGTACAGCCAGGTACAGCCATGTATAGTCAGGTACAGCCATGTATAGTCAGGTACAGCCAGATACAGCCATGTATAGTCAGGTACAGCCATGTATAGTCAGGTACAGCCATGTATAGTCAGGTATAGCCAGGTACAGCCAAGTATAGTCAGGTATAGTCAGGTACATTCAGGTACAGCCAGGTACAGCCAGGTACAGTCAGGTACAGCCATGTATAGTCAGGTACAGCCATGTATAGCCAGGGACAGCCATGTATAGTCAGGTACAGCCATGTATATTCAGGTACAGCCAGGTATAGTCAGGTACAGCCAGGTACAGCCAGGTACAGTCAGGTACAGCCAGGTACAGCCAGGTACAGTCAGGTACAGCCAGGTACAGCCAGGTACAGCCAGGTACAGTCAGGAAGAGCCAGGTACAGCCAGGTACAGCCATGTATATTCAGGTACAGCCATGTATAGTCAGGTATAGCCAGGTACAGCCATGTATAGTGAGGTACAGCCATGTATAGTCAGGTACAGCCATGTATATTCAGGTACAGCCATGTATAGTCAGGTATAGCCAGGTACAGCCATGTATAGTGAGGTACAGCCATGTATAGTCAGGTACAGCCATGTATAGTCAGGTACAGCCATGTATAGTCAGGTACAGCCAGGTATAGTCAGGTAAAGCCAGGTACAGCCATGTATAGTCAGGTATAGTCAGGTACAGTCAGGTACAGCCAGGTACAGCCAGGTACAGTCAGGTACAGCCATGTATAGTCAGGTACAGCCATGTATAGCCAGGGACAGCCATGCATAGTCAGGTACAGCCATGTATATTCAGGTACAGCCAGGTATAGTCAGGTACAGCCAGGTACAGTCAGGTACAGCCAGGTACAGCCAGGTACAGCCAGGTACAGCCAGGTACAGTCAGGTACAGCCAGGTACAGCCATGTATATTCAGTTTCAGCCATGTATAGTCAGGTATAGCCAGGTACAGCCATGTATAGTGAGGTACATCCATGTATAGTCAGGTACAGCCATGTATAGTCAGGTAGAGCCATGTATAGTCAGGTACAGCAATGTATAGTCAGGTACAGCCATGTATAGTCAGGTACAGCCATGTATAGTCAGGTATAGCCAGGTACAGTCAGGTACAGCCAGGTACAGCCAGGTACAGCCATGTATAGTCAGGTACAGCCATGTATAGTCAGGTAGAGCCATGTATAGTCAGGTACAGCCAGGTACAGTCAGGTACAGCCATGTATAGTCAGGGACAGCCAGGTACAGCCATGTATAGTCCGGTACAGCCATGTATAGTCAGGTACAGCCATGTATAGTCAGGTACAGCCAGGTACAGCCAGGTACAGTCAGGTACAGCCAGGTACTGCAAGGTACAGCCATGTATAGTCAGGTGTAGCCAGGTACAGCCAGGTACAGCCAGGTACAGCCAGGTACAGTGATGTACAGTCAGATATAGTCAGGTACAGCCATGTATAGTCAGGTACAGCCATGTATAGTCAGGTACAGCCATGTATAGTCAGGTACAGCCAGGTACAGTCAGGTACAGCCATGTACAGCCATGTATAGTCAGGTACAGCCATGTATATTCAGGAACAGCCAGGTACAGCCATGTATAGTCCGGTACAGCCAGGTACAGCCATGTATAGTCAGGTACAGCCATGTATTGTCATGTACAGCCATGTATATTCAGGTACAGTCATGTATAGTCAGGTACAGCCAGGTATAGTCAGGTACAGCCATGTATGGTCAGGTAAAGCCAGGTACAGCCATGTATAGTCAGGTATAGTCAGGTACAGTCAGGTACAGCCAGGTATAGTCAGGTACAGCCATGTATAGTCAGGTAAAGCCAGGTACAGCCATGTATAGTGAGGTACAGCCATGTATAGCCAGGTACAGCCAGGTATAGTCAGGTACAGCCATGTATAGTCAGGTACAGCCATGTATAGTCAGGTACAGCCAGGTACAGCCAGGTAAAGCCAGGTACAGTCATGTATAGTCAGGTATAGTCAGGTACAGTCAGGTACAGCCAGGTACAGCCAGGTACAGTGATGTATAGTCAGGTATAGTCAGGTACAGCCATGTATAGTCAGGTACAGCAATGTATAGTAAGGTACAGCCATGTATAGTTAGGTACAGCCAGGTACAGTCAGGTGCAGCCATGTACAGCCATGTATAGTCAGGTACAGCCATGTATAGTCAGGAAAAGCCATGTACAGCCTTGTGTAGTCAGGTACAGCCAGGTACAGCCATGTATAGTCAGATACAGCAATGTATAATCATGTACAGCCATGTATATTCAGGTACAGTCATGTACAGTCAGGTACAGCCATGTATAGTCAGGTACATCCATGTATAGTCAGGTATAGCCAGGTACAGCCAGCTACAGCCAGGTACAGCCATGTATAGTCAGGTACAGCCAGGTACAGCCATTTATAGTCAGGTACAGCCATGTATAGCCATGTATAGTCAGGTACAGCCATGTATAGTCAGGCACAGCCATGTATAGTCAGGTATAGCCAGGTACAGCCAAGTATAGTCAGGTATAGTCAGGTACAGTCAGGTACAGCCAGGTACAGCCAGGTACAGTCAGGTACAGCCATGTATAGTCAGGTACAGCCATGTATAGCCAGGGACAGCCATGTATAGTCAGGTACAGCCATGTATATTCAGGTACAGCCAGGTATAGTCAGGTACAGCCAGGTACAGCCAGGTACAGTCAGGTACAGCCAGGTACAGCCAGGTACAGTCAGGTACAGCCAGGTACAGCCAGGTACAGCCAGGTACAGTCAGGTACAGCCAGGTACAGCCAGGTACAGCCAGGTACAGCCATGTATATTCAGGTACAGCCATGTATAGTCAGGTATAGCCAGGTACAGCCATGTATAGTGAGGTACAGCCATGTATAGTCAGGTACAGCCATGTCTATTCAGGTACAGCCATGTATAGTCAGGCATAGCCAGGTACAGCCATGTATAGTGAGGTACAGCCATGTATAGTCAGGTACAGTCATGTATAGTCAGGTACAGCCATGTATAGTCAGGTACAGCCAGGTATAGTCAGGTAAAGCCAGGTACAGCCATGTATAGACAGGTATAGTCAGGTACAGTCAGGTACAGCCAGGTACAGTCAGGTACAGCCATGTATAGTCAGGTACAGCCATGTATAGCCAGGTACAGCCATGCATAGTCAGGTACAGCCATGTATATTCAGGTACAGCCAGGTATAGTCAGGTACAGCCAGGTACAGCCAGGTACAGCCAGGTACAGCCAGGTACAGCCAGGTACAGTCAGGTACAGCCAGGTACAGCCAGGTACAGCCATGTATATTCAGGTACAGCCATGTATAGTCAGGTATAGCCAGGTACAGCCATGTATAGTGAGGTACATCCATGTATAGTCAGGTACAGCCATGTATAGTCAGGTACAGCCATGTATAGTCAGGTACAGCCAGGTACAGCCTGGTAAAGCAAGGTACAGCCATGTATAGTCAGGTATAGTCAGGTACAGTCAGGTACAGCCAGGTACAGCCAGGTACAGCCATGTATAGTCACGTACAGCCATGTATAGTCAGGTAGAGCCATGTATAGTCAGGTACAGCCAGGTACAGTCAGGTACAGCCATGTATAGTCACGTACAGCCATGTATAGTCAGGTAGAGCCATGTATAGTCAGGTACAGCCAGGTACAGTCAGGTACAGCCATGTATAGTCAGGGACAGCCAGGTACAGCCATGTATAGTCCGGTACAGCCATGTATAGTCAGGTACAGCCATGTATAGTCAGGTACAACCAGGTACAGCCAGGTACAGTCAGGTACAGCCAGGTACTGCAAGGTACAGCCAGGTATAGTCAGGTGTAGCCAGGTACAGCCAGGTACAGCCATGTATATTCAGGTACAGCCGTGTATAGTCAGGTATAGCCAGGTACAGCCATGTATAGTCAGATATAGCCAGGTATAGCCATGTATAGTCAGGTACAGCCATGTATAGTCAGGTACAGTCAGGTACAGCCATGTATAGTCAGGTACAGCCATGTATAGTCAGGTACAGCCATGTATAGTCAGGTACAGCCATGTACACTCAGGTACAGCCATGTACAGTCATGTATAGTCAGGTACAGCCAAGTACAGCCATGTATAGTCAGGTACAGCCAGGTACAGCCATGTATAGTCCGGTACAGCCATGTACAGTCAGGTACAGCCAGGTACAGCCATGTATAGTCAGGTACAGCCATGTATAGCCAGGTACAGCCAGGTATAGTCAGGTACAGCCAGGTAAAGCCAGGTACAGCCATGTATAGTCAGGTACAGCCAGGTACAGCCAGGTAAAGCCAGGTACAGCCATGTATAGTCAGGTATAGTCAGGTACAGCGATGTATAGTCAGGTATAGTCAGGTACAGCCATGTATAGTCAGGTATAGCCAGGTACAGCCAAGGAACAGCCAGGTACAGCCAGGTACAGCCAGGTACAGCGATGTATAGTCAGGTATAGTCAGGTACAGCCATGTATAGTCAGGGATAGCCAGGTACAGCCAAGTATAGTCAGGTATAGTCAGGTACAGTCAGGTACAGCCAGGTACAGCCAGGTACAGTCAGGTACAGCCATGTATAGTCAGGTACAGCCATGTATAGCCAGGGACAGCCATGTATAGTCAGGTACAGCCATGTATGTTCAGGTACAGCCAGGTATAGTCAGGTACAGCCAGGTACAGCCAGGTACAGTCAGGTACAGCCAGGTACAGCCAGGTACAGTCAGGTACAGCCAGGTACAGCCAGGTACAGCCAGGTACAGTCAGGTACAGCCAGGTACAGCCAGGTACAGCCAGGTACAGCCATGTATATTCAGGTACAGCCATGTATAGTCAGGTATAGCCAGGTACAGCCATGTATAGTGAGGTACAGCCATGTATAGTCAGGTACAGCCATGTATATTCAGGTACAGCCATGTATAGTCAGGTATAGCCAGGTCCAGCCATGTATAGTGAGGTACAGCCATGTATAGTCAGGTACAGCCATGTATAGTCAGGTATAGTCAGGTACAGTCAGGTACAGCCAGGTACAGCCAGGTACAGTCAGGTACAGCCATGTATAGTCAGGTACAGACATGCATAGCCAGGGACAGCCATGTATAGTCAGGTACAGCCATGTATATTCAGGTACAGCCAGGTATAGTCAGGTACAGCCAGGTACAGCCAGGTACAGCCAGGTACAGCCAGGTACAGCCAGGTACAGACAGGTACAGCCAGGTACAGCCAGGTACAGCCATGTATATTCAGGTACAGCCATGTATAGTCAGGTATAGCCAGGTACTGCCATGTATAGTGAGGTACAGCCATGTATAGTCCGGTACAGCCATGTATAGTCAGGTACAGCCATGTATAGTCAGGTACAGCCATGTATAGTCAGGTACAGCCATGTATAGTCAGGTACAGCCATGTATAGTCAGGTACAGCCAGGTACAGCCTGGTAAAGCAAGGTACAGCCATGTATAGTCAGGTATAGTCAGGTACAGTCAGGTACAGCCAGGTACAGCCAGGTACAGCCATGTATAGTCACGTAGAGTCATGTATAGTCAGGTACAGCCAGGTACAGTCAGGTACAGCCATGTATAGTCAGGGACAGCCAGGTACAGCCATGTATAGTCCGGTACAGCCATGTATAGTCAGGTACAGCCATGTATAGTCAGGGACAGCCAGGTACAGCCATGTATAGTCCGGTACAGCCATGTATAGTCAGGTACAGCCATGTATAGTCAGGTACAGCCATGTACAGCCAGGTACAGTCAGGTACAGCCAGGTACAGCCAGGTACAGTCAGGTACAGCCAGGTACAGCCAGGTACAGCCATGTATATTCAGTTTCAGCCATGTATAGTCAGGTATAGCCAGGTACAGCCATGTATAGTGACGTACATCCATGTATAGTCAGGTACAGCCATGTATAGTCAGGTAGAGCCATGTATAGTCAGGTACAGCCATGTATAGTCAGGTACAGCCATGTATAGTCAGGTACAGCCATGTATAGTCAGGTATAGCCAGGTACAGTCAGGTACAGCCAGGTACAGCCATGTATAGTCAGGTACAGCCATGTATAGTCAGGTAGAGCCATGTATAGTCAGGTACAGCCAGGTACAGTCAGGTACAGCCATGTATAGTCAGGGACAGCCAGGTACAGCCATGTATAGTCCGGTACAGCCATGTATAGTCAGGTACAGCCATGTATAGTCAGGTACAGCCAGGTACAGCCAGGTACAGTCAGGTACAGCCAGGTATAGCCAGGTACAGCCAAGTATAGTCAGGTATAGTCAGGTACAGTCAGGTACAGCCAGGTACAGCCAGGTACAGTCAGGTACAGCCATGTATAGTCAGGTACAGCCATGTATAGCCAGGGACAGCCATGTTTAGTCAGGTACAGCCATGTATGTTCAGGTACAGCCAGGTATAGTCAGGTACAGCCAGGTACAGCCAGGTACAGTCAGGTACAGCCAAGTACAGCCATGTATAGTCAGGTACAGCCAGGTACAGCCATGTATAGTCCGGTACAGCCATGTACAGTCAGGTACAGCCAGGTACAGCCATGTATAGTCAGGTACAGCCATGTATAGCCAGGTACAGCCAGGTATAGTCAGGTACAGCCAGGTAAAGCCAGGTACAGCCATGTATAGTCAGGTACAGCCAGGTACAGCCAGGTAAAGCCAGGTACAGCCATGTATAGTCAGGTATAGTCAGGTACAGCGATGTATAGTCAGGTATAGTCAGGTACAGCCATGTATAGTCAGGTATAGCCAGGTACAGCCAAGGAACAGCCAGGTACAGCCAGGTACAGCCAGGTACAGCGATGTATAGTCAGGTATAGTCAGGTACAGCCATGTATAGTCAGGGATAGCCAGGTACAGCCAAGTATAGTCAGGTATAGTCAGGTACAGTCAGGTACAGCCAGGTACAGCCAGGTACAGTCAGGTACAGCCATGTATAGTCAGGTACAGCCATGTATAGCCAGGGACAGCCATGTATAGTCAGGTACAGCCATGTATGTTCAGGTACAGCCAGGTATAGTCAGGTACAGCCAGGTACAGCCAGGTACAGTCAGGTACAGCCAGGTACAGCCAGGTACAGTCAGGTACAGCCAGGTACAGCCAGGTACAGCCAGGTACAGTCAGGTACAGCCAGGTACAGCCAGGTACAGCCAGGTACAGCCATGTATATTCAGGTACAGCCATGTATAGTCAGGTATAGCCAGGTACAGCCATGTATAGTGAGGTACAGCCATGTATAGTCAGGTACAGCCATGTATATTCAGGTACAGCCATGTATAGTCAGGTATAGCCAGGTCCAGCCATGTATAGTGAGGTACAGCCATGTATAGTCAGGTACAGCCATGTATAGTCAGGTATAGTCAGGTACAGTCAGGTACAGCCAGGTACAGCCAGGTACAGTCAGGTACAGCCATGTATAGTCAGGTACAGACATGCATAGCCAGGGACAGCCATGTATAGTCAGGTACAGCCATGTATATTCAGGTACAGCCAGGTATAGTCAGGTACAGCCAGGTACAGCCAGGTACAGCCAGGTACAGCCAGGTACAGCCAGGTACAGACAGGTACAGCCAGGTACAGCCAGGTACAGCCATGTATATTCAGGTACAGCCATGTATAGTCAGGTATAGCCAGGTACTGCCATGTATAGTGAGGTACAGCCATGTATAGTCCGGTACAGCCATGTATAGTCAGGTACAGCCATGTATAGTCAGGTACAGCCATGTATAGTCAGGTACAGCCATGTATAGTCAGGTACAGCCATGTATAGTCAGGTACAGCCAGGTACAGCCTGGTAAAGCAAGGTACAGCCATGTATAGTCAGGTATAGTCAGGTACAGTCAGGTACAGCCAGGTACAGCCAGGTACAGCCATGTATAGTCACGTAGAGTCATGTATAGTCAGGTACAGCCAGGTACAGTCAGGTACAGCCATGTATAGTCAGGGACAGCCAGGTACAGCCATGTATAGTCCGGTACAGCCATGTATAGTCAGGTACAGCCATGTATAGTCAGGGACAGCCAGGTACAGCCATGTATAGTCCGGTACAGCCATGTATAGTCAGGTACAGCCATGTATAGTCAGGTACAGCCATGTACAGCCAGGTACAGTCAGGTACAGCCAGGTACAGCCAGGTACAGTCAGGTACAGCCAGGTACAGCCAGGTACAGCCATGTATATTCAGTTTCAGCCATGTATAGTCAGGTATAGCCAGGTACAGCCATGTATAGTGACGTACATCCATGTATAGTCAGGTACAGCCATGTATAGTCAGGTAGAGCCATGTATAGTCAGGTACAGCCATGTATAGTCAGGTACAGCCATGTATAGTCAGGTACAGCCATGTATAGTCAGGTATAGCCAGGTACAGTCAGGTACAGCCAGGTACAGCCATGTATAGTCAGGTACAGCCATGTATAGTCAGGTAGAGCCATGTATAGTCAGGTACAGCCAGGTACAGTCAGGTACAGCCATGTATAGTCAGGGACAGCCAGGTACAGCCATGTATAGTCCGGTACAGCCATGTATAGTCAGGTACAGCCATGTATAGTCAGGTACAGCCAGGTACACCCAGGTACAGTCAGGTACAGCCAGGTATAGCCAGGTACAGCCAAGTATAGTCAGGTATAGTCAGGTACAGTCAGGTACAGCCAGGTACAGCCAGGTACAGTCAGGTACAGCCATGTATAGTCAGGTACAGCCATGTATAGCCAGGGACAGCCATGTTTAGTCAGGTACAGCCATGTATGTTCAGGTACAGCCAGGTATAGTCAGGTACAGCCAGGTACAGCCAGGTACAGTCAGGTACAGCCAGGTACAGCCAGGTACAGTCAGGTACAGCCAGGTACAGCCAGGTACAGCCAGGTACAGTCAGGTACAGCCAGGTACAGCCAGGTACAGCCAGGTACAGCCATGTATATTCAGGTACAGCCATGTATAGTCAGGTATAGCCAGGTACAGCCATGTATAGTGAGGTACAGCCATGTATAGTCAGGTACAGCCATGTATATTCAGGTACAGCCATGTATAGTCAGGTATAGCCAGGTCCAGCCATGTATAGTGAGGTACAGCCATGTATAGTCAGGTACAGCCATGTATAGTCAGGTATAGTCAGGTACAGTCAGGTACAGCCAGGTACAGCCAGGTACAGTCAGGGACAGCCATGTATAGTCAGGTACAGCCATGTATATTCAGGTACAGCCAGGTATAGTCAGGTACAGCCAGGTACAGCCAGGTACAGCCAGGTACAGCCAGGTACAGACAGGTACAGCCAGGTACAGCCAGGTACAGCCATGTATATTCAGGTACAGCCATGTATAGTCAGGTATAGCCAGGTACTGCCATGTATAGTGAGGTACAGCCATGTATAGTCCGGTACAGCCATGTATAGTCAGGTACAGCCATGTATAGTCAGGTACAGCCATGTATAGTCAGGTACAGCCATGTATAGTCAGGTACAGCCATGTATAGTCAGGTACAGCCAGGTACAGCCTGGTAAAGCAAGGTACAGCCATGTATAGTCAGGTATAGTCAGGTACAGTCAGGTACAGCCAGGTACAGTCAGGTACAGCCATGTATAGTCAGGGACAGCCAGGTACAGCCATGTATAGTCCGGTACAGCCATGTATAGTCAGGTACAGCCATGTATAGTCAGGGACAGCCAGGTACAGCCATGTATAGTCCGGTACAGCCATGTATAGTCAGGTACAGCCATGTATAGTCAGGTACAGCCATGTACAGCCAGGTACAGTCAGGTACAGCCAGGTACAGCCAGGTACAGTCAGGTACAGCCAGGTACAGCCAGGTACAGCCATGTATATTCAGTTTCAGCCATGTATAGTCAGGTATAGCCAGGTACAGCCATGTATAGTGACGTACATCCATGTATAGTCAGGTACAGCCATGTATAGTCAGGTAGAGCCATGTATAGTCAGGTACAGCCATGTATAGTCAGGTACAGCCATGTATAGTCAGGTACAGCCATGTATAGTCAGGTATAGCCAGGTACAGTCAGGTACAGCCAGGTACAGCCATGTATAGTCAGGTACAGCCATGTATAGTCAGGTAGAGCCATGTATAGTCAGGTACAGCCAGGTACAGTCAGGTACAGCCATGTATAGTCAGGGACAGCCAGGTACAGCCATGTATAGTCCGGTACAGCCATGTATAGTCAGGTACAGCCATGTATAGTCAGGTACAGCCAGGTACAGCCAGGTACAGTCAGGTACAGCCAGGTATAGCCAGGTACAGCCAAGTATAGTCAGGTATAGTCAGGTACAGTCAGGTACAGCCAGGTACAGCCAGGTACAGTCAGGTACAGCCATGTATAGTCAGGTACAGCCATGTATAGCCAGGGACAGCCATGTTTAGTCAGGTACAGCCATGTATGTTCAGGTACAGCCAGGTATAGTCAGGTACAGCCAGGTACAGCCAGGTACAGTCAGGTACAGCCAGGTACAGCCAGGTACAGTCAGGTACAGCCAGGTACAGCCAGGTACAGTCAGGTACAGCCAGGTACAGCCAGGTACAGCCAGGTACAGCCATGTATATTCAGGTACAGCCATGTATAGTCAGGTATAGCCAGGTACAGCCATGTATAGTGAGGTACAGCCATGTATAGTCAGGTACAGCCATGTATATTCAGGTACAGCCATGTATAGTCAGGTATAGCCAGGTCCAGCCATGTATAGTGAGGTACAGCCATGTATAGTCAGGTACAGCCATGTATAGTCAGGTATAGTCAGGTACAGTCAGGTACAGCCAGGTACAGCCAGGTACAGTCAGGGACAGCCATGTATAGTCAGGTACAGCCATGTATATTCAGGTACAGCCAGGTATAGTCAGGTACAGCCAGGTACAGCCAGGTACAGCCAGGTACAGACAGGTACAGCCAGGTACAGCCAGGTACAGCCAGGTACAGCCATGTATATTCAGGTACAGCCATGTATAGTCAGGTATAGCCAGGTACTGCCATGTATAGTGAGGTACAGCCATGTATAGTCCGGTACAGCCATGTATAGTCAGGTACAGCCATGTATAGTCAGGTACAGCCATGTATAGTCAGGTACAGCCATGTATAGTCAGGTACAGCCATGTATAGTCAGGTACAGCCAGGTACAGCCTGGTAAAGCAAGGTACAGCCATGTATAGTCAGGTATAGTCAGGTACAGTCAGGTACAGCCAGGTACAGCCAGGTACAGCCATGTATAGTCACGTAGAGTCATGTATAGTCAGGTACAGCCAGGTACAGTCAGGTACAGCCATGTATAGTCAGGGACAGCCAGGTACAGCCATGTATAGTCCGGTACAGCCATGTATAGTCAGGTACAGCTATGTATAGTCAGGGACAGCCAGGTACAGCCATGTATAGTCCGGTACAGCCATGTATAGTCAGGTACAGCCATGTATAGTCAGGTACAGCCATGTACAGCCAGGTACAGTCAGGTACAGCCAGGTACAGCCAGGTACAGTCAGGTACAGCCAGGTACAGCCAGGTACAGCCATGTATATTCAGTTTCAGCCATGTATAGTCAGGTATAGCCAGGTACAGCCATGTATAGTGACGTACATCCATGTATAGTCAGGTACAGCCATGTATAGTCAGGTAGAGCCATGTATAGTCAGGTACAGCCATGTATAGTCAGGTACAGCCATGTATAGTCAGGTACAGCCATGTATAGTCAGGTATAGCCAGGTACAGTCAGGTACAGCCAGGTACAGCCAGGTACAGCCATGTATAGTCAGGTACAGCCATGTATAGTCAGGTAGAGCCATGTATAGTCAGGTACAGCCAGGTACAGTCAGGTACAGCCATGTATAGTCAGGGACAGCCAGGTACAGCCATGTATAGTCCGGTACAGCCATGTATAGTCAGGTACAGCCATGTATAGTCAGGTACAGCCAGGTACAGCCAGGTACAGTCAGGTACAGCCAGGTACTGCAAGGTACAGCCATGTATAGTCAGGTGTAGCCAGGTACAGCCAGGTACAGCCAGGTACAGTGATGTACAGTCAGGTATAGTCAGGTACAGCCATGTATAGTCAGGTACAGCCATGTATAGTCAGGTACAGCCATGTATAGTCAGGTACAGCCAGGTACAGTCAGGTACAGCCATGTACAGCCATGTATAGTCAGGTACAGCCATGTATATTCAGGAACAGCCAGGTACAGCCATGTATAGTCCGGTACAGCCAGGTACAGCCATGTATAGTCAGGTACAGCCATGTATTGTCATGTACAGCCATGTATATTCAGGTACAGTCATGTATAGTCAGGTACAGCCAGGTATAGTCAGGTACAGCCATGTATGGTCAGGTAAAGCCAGGTACAGCCATGTATAGTCAGGTATAGTCAGGTACAGTCAGGTACAGCCAGGTATAGTCAGGTACAGCCATGTATAGTCAGGTAAAGCCAGGTACAGCCATGTATAGTGAGGTACAGCCATGTATAGCCAGGTACAGCCAGGTATAGTCAGGTACAGCCATGTATAGTCAGGTACAGCCATGTATAGTCAGGTACAGCCAGGTACAGCCAGGTAAAGCCAGGTACAGCCATGTATAGTCAGGTATAGTCAGGTACAGTCAGGTACAGCCAGGTACAGCCAGGTACAGTGATGTATAGTCAGGTATAGTCAGGTACAGCCATGTATAGTCAGGTACAGCCATGTATAGTCAGGTACAGCCATGTATAGTCAGGTACAGCCAGGTACAGTCAGGTACAGCCATGTACAGCCATGTATAGTCAGGTACAGCCATGTATAGTCAGGAAGAGCCATGTACAGCCATGTGTAGTCAGGTACAGCCAGGTACAGCCATGTATAGTCAGATACAGCAATGTATAGTCATGTACAGCCATGTATATTCAGGTTCAGTCATGTACAGTCAGGTACAGCCATGTATAGTCAGGTACATCCATGTATAGTCAGGTATAGCCAGGTACAGCCAGCTACAGCCAGGTACAGCCATGTATAGTCAGGTACAGCCATGTATAGTCAGGTACATCCAGGTACAGTCAGGTACAGCCATGTACAGCCATGTATAGTCAGGTACAGCCAGGTACAGCCATGTATAGTCAGGTACAGCCATGTATAGCCATGTATAGTCAGGTACAGCCATGTATAGTCAGGTACAGCCATGTATAGTCAGGTATAGCCAGGTACAGCCAAGTATAGTCAGGTACAGTCAGGTACAGCCAGGTACAGCCAGGTACAGTCAGGTACAGCCATGTATAGTCAGGTACAGCCATGTATAGCCAGGGACAGCCATGTATAGTCAGGTACAGCCATGTATATTCAGGTACAGCCAGGTATAGTCAGGTACAGCCAGGTACAGCCAGGTGCAGTCAGGTACAGCCAGGTACAGCCAGGTACAGTCAGGTACAGCCAGGTACAGCCAGGTACAGCCAGGTACAGTCAGGTACAGCCAGGTACAGCCAGGTACAGCCAGGTACAGCCATGTATATTCAGGTACAGCCATGTATAGTCAGGTATAGCCAGGTACAGCCATGTATAGTGAGGTACAGCCATGTATAGTCAGGTACAGCCATGTATATTCAGGTACAGCCATGTATAGTCAGGTATAGCCAGGTACAGCCATGTATAGTGAGGTACAGCCATGTATAGTCAGGTACAGTCATGTATAGTCAGGTACAGCCATGTATAGTCAGGTACAGCCAGGTATAGTCAGGTAAAGCCAGGTACAGCCATGTATAGACAGGTATAGTCAGGTACAGTCAGGTACAGCCAGGTACAGTCAGGTACAGCCATGTATAGTCAGGTACAGCCATGTATAGCCAGGTACAGCCATGCATAGTCAGGTACAGCCATGTATATTCAGGTACAGCCAGGTATAGTCAGGTACAGCCAGGTACAGTCAGGTACAGCCGGTACAGCCAGGTACAGCCAGGTACAGCCAGGTACAGTCAGGTACAGCCAGGTACAGCCAGGTACAGCCATGTATATTCAGGTACAGCCATGTATAGTCAGGTATAGCCAGGTACAGCCATGTATAGTGAGGTACATCCATTTATAGTCAGGTACAGCCATGTATAGTCAGGTACAGCCATGTATAGTCAGGTACAGCCATGTATAGTCAGGTACAGCCATGTATAGTCAGGTACAGCCATGTATAGTCAGGTACAGCCAGGTACAGCCTGGTAAAGCAAGGTACAGCCATGTATAGTCAGGTATAGTCAGGTACAGTCAGGTACAGCCAGGTACAGCCAGGTACAGCCATGTATAGTCACGTACAGCCATGTATAGTCAGGTAGAACCATGTATAGTCAGGTACAGCCAGGTACAGTCAGGTACAGCCATGTATAGTCAGGGACAGCCAGGTACAGCCATGTATAGTCCGGTACAGCCATGTATAGTCAGGTACAGCCATGTATAGTCAGGTACAGCCAGGTACAGCCAGGTACAGTCAGGTACAGCCAGGTACTGCAAGGTACAGCCAGGTATAGTCAGGTGTAGCCAGGTACAGCCAGGTACAGCCATGTATATTCAGGTACAGCCGTGTATAGTCAGGTATAGCCAGGTACAGCCATGTATAGTCAGATATAGCCAGGTATAGCCATGTATAGTCAGGTACAGCCATGTATAGTCAGGTACAGTCAGGTACAGCCATGTATAGTCAGGTACAGCCATGTATAGTCAGGTACAGCCATGTACAGTCAGGTACAGCCATGTACAGTCATGTATAGTCAGGTACAGCCAGGTACAGCCATGTATAGTCAGGTACAGCCAGGTACAGCCATGTATAGTCCGGTACAGCCATGTACAGTCAGGAACAGCCAGGTACAGCCATGTATAGTCAGGTACAGCCATTTATAGCCAGGTACAGCCAGGTATAGTCAGGTACAGCCAGGTAAAGCCAGGTACAGCCATGTATAGTCAGGTACAGCCAGGTACAGCCAGGTAAAGCCAGGTACAGCCATGTATAGTCAGGTATAGCGAGGTACAGCCATGTATAGTCAGTTATAGTCAGGTACAGTCAGGTACAGCCAGGTATAGCCAGGTAACAGCCATGTATAGTCAGATATAGCCAGGTATAGCCATGTATAGTCAGGTACAGCCATGTATAGTCAGGTGCAGTCAGGTACAGCCATGTATAGTCAGGTACAGCCATGTATAGTCAGGTACAGCAATGTATAGTCAGGTACAGCCATGTACAGTCAGGTACAGCCATGTACAGTCATGTATAGTCAGGTACAGCCAGGTACAGCCATGTATAGTCAGGTACAGCCAGGTACAGCCATGTATAGCCAGGTACAGCCAGGTACAGCCAGGTACAGCCATGTATAGTCAGGTACATCCAGGTACAGTCAGGTACAGCCATGTATAGCCATGTATAGTCAGGTACAGCCATGTATAGTCAGGTACAGCCAGATACAGCCATGTATAGTCCGGAACAGCCATGTATAGTCAGGTACAGCCATTTATAGTCAGGTATAGCGAGGTACAGCCATGTATAGTCAGTTATAGTCAGGTACAGTCAGGTACAGCCAGGTACAGCCAGGTACAGTCAGGTACAGCCATGTATAGTCAGGTACAGCCATGTATATTCAGGTACAGCCAGGTACAGCCAGGTACAGCCAGGTACAGTCAGGTACAGCCAGGTACAGCCAGGTACAGTCAGGTACAGCCAGGTATAGCCAGGTACAGCCAGGTACAGTCAGGTACAGCCAGGTAAAGCCAGGTACAGCCAGGTACAGTCAGGTACAGCCATGTATATTCAGGAACAGCCATGTATAGTCAGGTATAGCCAGGGACAGCCATGTATAGTCAGGTACAGCCATGTATATTCAGGTACAGCCAGGTATAGTCAGGTACAGCCAGGTACAGCCAGGTACAGTCAGGTACAGCCAGGTACAGTCAGGTACAGCCAGGTACAGCCAGGTACAGCCAGGTACAGCCAGGTACAGCCATGTATAGTCACGTAGAGTCATGTATAGTCAGGTACAGCCAGGTACAGTCAGGTACAGCCATGTATAGTCAGGGACAGCCAGGTACAGCCATGTATAGTCCGGTACAGCCATGTATAGTCAGGTACAGCTATGTATAGTCAGGGACAGCCATGTATAGTCAGGTATAGCCAGGTACTGCCATGTATAGTGAGGTACAGCCATGTATAGTCCGGTACAGCCATGTATAGTCAGGTACAGCCATGTATAGTCAGGTACAGCCATGTATAGTCAGGTACAGCCATGTATAGTCAGGTACAGCCATGTATAGTCAGGTACAGCCAGGTACAGCCTGGTAAAGCAAGGTACAGCCATGTATAGTCAGGTATAGTCAGGTACAGTCAGGTACAGCCAGGTACAGCCAGGTACAGCCATGTATAGTCACGTAGAGTCATGTATAGTCAGGTACAGCCAGGTACAGTCAGGTACAGCCATGTATAGTCAGGGACAGCCAGGTACAGCCATGTATAGTCCGGTACAGCCATGTATAGTCAGGTACAGCTATGTATAGTCAGGGACAGCCAGGTACAGCCATGTATAGTCCGGTACAGCCATGTATAGTCAGGTACAGCCATGTATAGTCAGGTACAGCCATGTACAGCCAGGTACAGTCAGGTACAGCCAGGTACAGCCAGGTACAGTCAGGTACAGCCAGGTACAGCCAGGTACAGCCATGTATATTCAGTTTCAGCCATGTATAGTCAGGTATAGCCAGGTACAGCCATGTATAGTGACGTACATCCATGTATAGTCAGGTACAGCCATGTATAGTCAGGTAGAGCCATGTATAGTCAGGTACAGCCATGTATAGTCAGGTACAGCCATGTATAGTCAGGTACAGCCATGTATAGTCAGGTATAGCCAGGTACAGTCAGGTACAGCCAGGTACAGCCAGGTACAGCCATGTATAGTCAGGTACAGCCATGTATAGTCAGGTAGAGCCATGTATAGTCAGGTACAGCCAGGTACAGTCAGGTACAGCCATGTATAGTCAGGGACAGCCAGGTACAGCCATGTATAGTCCGGTACAGCCATGTATAGTCAGGTACAGCCATGTATAGTCAGGTACAGCCAGGTACAGCCAGGTACAGTCAGGTACAGCCAGGTACTGCAAGGTACAGCCATGTATAGTCAGGTGTAGCCAGGTACAGCCAGGTACAGCCAGGTACAGTGATGTACAGTCAGGTATAGTCAGGTACAGCCATGTATAGTCAGGTACAGCCATGTATAGTCAGGTACAGCCATGTATAGTCAGGTACAGCCAGGTACAGTCAGGTACAGCCATGTACAGCCATGTATAGTCAGGTACAGCCATGTATATTCAGGAACAGCCAGGTACAGCCATGTATAGTCCGGTACAGCCAGGTACAGCCATGTATAGTCAGGTACAGCCATGTATTGTCATGTACAGCCATGTATATTCAGGTACAGTCATGTATAGTCAGGTACAGCCAGGTATAGTCAGGTACAGCCATGTATGGTCAGGTAAAGCCAGGTACAGCCATGTATAGTCAGGTATAGTCAGGTACAGTCAGGTACAGCCAGGTATAGTCAGGTACAGCCATGTATAGTCAGGTAAAGCCAGGTACAGCCATGTATAGTGAGGTACAGCCATGTATAGCCAGGTACAGCCAGGTATAGTCAGGTACAGCCATGTATAGTCAGGTACAGCCATGTATAGTCAGGTACAGCCAGGTACAGCCAGGTAAAGCCAGGTACAGCCATGTATAGTCAGGTATAGTCAGGTACAGTCAGGTACAGCCAGGTACAGCCAGGTACAGTGATGTATAGTCAGGTATAGTCAGGTACAGCCATGTATAGTCAGGTACAGCCATGTATAGTCAGGTACAGCCATGTATAGTCAGGTACAGCCAGGTACAGTCAGGTACAGCCATGTACAGCCATGTATAGTCAGGTACAGCCATGTATAGTCAGGAAGAGCCATGTACAGCTATGTGTAGTCAGGTACAGCCAGGTACAGCCATGTATAGTCAGATACAGCAATGTATAGTCATGTACAGCCATGTATATTCAGGTTCAGTCATGTACAGTCAGGTACAGCCATGTATAGTCAGGTACATCCATGTATAGTCAGGTATAGCCAGGTACAGCCAGCTACAGCCAGGTACAGCCATGTATAGTCAGGTACAGCCATGTATAGTCAGGTACATCCAGGTACAGTCAGGTACAGCCATGTACAGCCATGTATAGTCAGGTACAGCCAGGTACAGCCATGTATAGTCAGGTACAGCCATGTATAGCCATGTATAGTCAGGTACAGCCATGTATAGTCAGGTACAGCCATGTATAGTCAGGTATAGCCAGGTACAGCCAAGTATAGTCAGGTACAGTCAGGTACAGCCAGGTACAGCCAGGTACAGTCAGGTACAGCCATGTATAGTCAGGTACAGCCATGTATAGCCAGGGACAGCCATGTATAGTCAGGTACAGCCATGTATATTCAGGTACAGCCAGGTATAGTCAGGTACAGCCAGGTACAGCCAGGTGCAGTCAGGTACAGCCAGGTACAGCCAGGTACAGTCAGGTACAGCCAGGTACAGCCAGGTACAGCCAGGTACAGTCAGGTACAGCCAGGTACAGCCAGGTACAGCCAGGTACAGCCATGTATATTCAGGTACAGCCATGTATAGTCAGGTATAGCCAGGTACAGCCATGTATAGTGAGGTACAGCCATGTATAGTCAGGTACAGCCATGTATATTCAGGTACAGCCATGTATAGTCAGGTATAGCCAGGTACAGCCATGTATAGTGAGGTACAGCCATGTATAGTCAGGTACAGTCATGTATAGTCAGGTACAGCCATGTATAGTCAGGTACAGCCAGGTATAGTCAGGTAAAGCCAGGTACAGCCATGTATAGACAGGTATAGTCAGGTACAGTCAGGTACAGCCAGGTACAGTCAGGTACAGCCATGTATAGTCAGGTACAGCCATGTATAGCCAGGTACAGCCATGCATAGTCAGGTACAGCCATGTATATTCAGGTACAGCCAGGTATAGTCAGGTACAGCCAGGTACAGTCAGGTACAGCCGGTACAGCCAGGTACAGCCAGGTACAGCCAGGTACAGTCAGGTACAGCCAGGTACAGCCAGGTACAGCCATGTATATTCAGGTACAGCCATGTATAGTCAGGTATAGCCAGGTACAGCCATGTATAGTGAGGTACATCCATTTATAGTCAGGTACAGCCATGTATAGTCAGGTACAGCCATGTATAGTCAGGTACAGCCATGTATAGTCAGGTACAGCCATGTATAGTCAGGTACAGCCATGTATAGTCAGGTACAGCCAGGTACAGCCTGGTAAAGCAAGGTACAGCCATGTATAGTCAGGTATAGTCAGGTACAGTCAGGTACAGCCAGGTACAGCCAGGTACAGCCATGTATAGTCACGTACAGCCATGTATAGTCAGGTAGAACCATGTATAGTCAGGTACAGCCAGGTACAGTCAGGTACAGCCATGTATAGTCAGGGACAGCCAGGTACAGCCATGTATAGTCCGGTACAGCCATGTATAGTCAGGTACAGCCATGTATAGTCAGGTACAGCCAGGTACAGCCAGGTACAGTCAGGTACAGCCAGGTACTGCAAGGTACAGCCAGGTATAGTCAGGTGTAGCCAGGTACAGCCAGGTACAGCCATGTATATTCAGGTACAGCCGTGTATAGTCAGGTATAGCCAGGTACAGCCATGTATAGTCAGATATAGCCAGGTATAGCCATGTATAGTCAGGTACAGCCATGTATAGTCAGGTACAGTCAGGTACAGCCATGTATAGTCAGGTACAGCCATGTATAGTCAGGTACAGCCATGTACAGTCAGGTACAGCCATGTACAGTCATGTATAGTCAGGTACAGCCAGGTACAGCCATGTATAGTCAGGTACAGCCAGGTACAGCCATGTATAGTCCGGTACAGCCATGTACAGTCAGGAACAGCCAGGTACAGCCATGTATAGTCAGGTACAGCCATTTATAGCCAGGTACAGCCAGGTATAGTCAGGTACAGCCAGGTAAAGCCAGGTACAGCCATGTATAGTCAGGTACAGCCAGGTACAGCCAGGTAAAGCCAGGTACAGCCATGTATAGTCAGGTATAGCGAGGTACAGCCATGTATAGTCAGTTATAGTCAGGTACAGTCAGGTACAGCCAGGTATAGCCAGGTAACAGCCATGTATAGTCAGATATAGCCAGGTATAGCCATGTATAGTCAGGTACAGCCATGTATAGTCAGGTGCAGTCAGGTACAGCCATGTATAGTCAGGTACAGCCATGTATAGTCAGGTACAGCAATGTATAGTCAGGTACAGCCATGTACAGTCAGGTACAGCCATGTACAGTCATGTATAGTCAGGTACAGCCAGGTACAGCCATGTATAGTCAGGTACAGCCAGGTACAGCCATGTATAGCCAGGTACAGCCAGGTACAGCCAGGTACAGCCATGTATAGTCAGGTACATCCAGGTACAGTCAGGTACAGCCATGTATAGCCATGTATAGTCAGGTACAGCCATGTATAGTCAGGTACAGCCAGATACAGCCATGTATAGTCCGGAACAGCCATGTATAGTCAGGTACAGCCATTTATAGTCAGGTATAGCGAGGTACAGCCATGTATAGTCAGTTATAGTCAGGTACAGTCAGGTACAGCCAGGTACAGCCAGGTACAGTCAGGTACAGCCATGTATAGTCAGGTACAGCCATGTATATTCAGGTACAGCCAGGTACAGCCAGGTACAGCCAGGTACAGTCAGGTACAGCCAGGTACAGCCAGGTACAGTCAGGTACAGCCAGGTATAGCCAGGTACAGCCAGGTACAGTCAGGTACAGCCAGGTAAAGCCAGGTACAGCCAGGTACAGTCAGGTACAGCCATGTATATTCAGGAACAGCCATGTATAGTCAGGTATAGCCAGGGACAGCCATGTATAGTCAGGTACAGCCATGTATATTCAGGTACAGCCAGGTATAGTCAGGTACAGCCAGGTACAGCCAGGTACAGTCAGGTACAGCCAGGTACAGTCAGGTACAGCCAGGTACAGCCAGGTACAGCCAGGTACAGTCAGGTACAGCCAGGTACAGCCAGGTACAGCCATGTATAGTCAGGTACAGCCATGTATAGTCAGGTTCAGCCATGTATAGTCAGGTACAGCCATGTATAGTCAGGTACAGTCATGTATAGTCAGGTACAGCCATGTATATTCAGGTAGAGCCATGTATAGTATGGTACAGCCATGTATAGTCAGGTACAGCCATGTGTAGTCAGGTACATCCAGGTATAGTCAGGTACAGCCATGTATATTCAGGTAGAGCCATGTATAGTATGGTACAGCCATGTATAGTCAGGTACAGCCATGTATATTCAGGTACAGTCATGTATATTCAGGTACAGCCATGTATAGTCAGGTATAGCCAGGTACAGCCATGTATAGTCAGGTACAGCCATGTATAGTCAGTTACAGCCATGTATAGTCAGGTACAGCCATGTATAGTCAGGTACAGCCATGTATAGTCAGGTACAGCCAGGTACAGCCAGGTAAAGCCAGGTACAGCCATGTATAGTCAGGTACAGCCAGGTACAACCAGGTACAGCCAGGTACAGCCATGTATAGTCAGGTACAGCCAGGTACAACCAGGTACAGCCAGGTACAGCGATGTATAGTCAGGTATAGTCAGGTACAGGCAGGTACAGTCAGGTAAAGCCAGGTACAGTCAGGTACAGCCAGGTACAGCCATGTATAGTCAGGTACAGCCATGTATAGTCAGGTAGAGTCATGCATAGTCAGGTACAGCCATGTATAGTCAGGTATAGCCAGGTACAGCCATGTATAGTCAGGTACAGCCAGGTACAGCCAGGTACAGTCAGGTAAAGCCAGGTACAGTCAGGTACAGCCAGGTACAGCCATGTATAGTCAGGTACAGCCATGTATAGTCAGGTAGAGTCATGCATAGTCAGGTACAGCCATGTATAGTCAGGTATAGCCAGGTACAGCCATGTATAGTCAGGTACAGCCAGGTACAGCCAGGTAGAGCCAGGTATAGTCAGGTACAGCCAGGTACAGCAAGGTACAGTCAGGTACAGCCAGGTACAGCCATGTATAGTCAGGTACAGCCATGTATATTCAGGTACAGCCGTGTATAGTCAGGAATAATCAGGTACAGCCATTTATAGTCAGGTATAGCCAGGTACAGCCATGTATAGTCAGGTACAGCCATGTATAGTCAGGTACAGTCAGGTAGAGCCATGTATAGTCAGGTACAGCCATGTATAGTCAGGTACAGCCATGTATAGTCAGGTACAGCCATGTATAGTCAGGTACCGCCATGTATAGTCAGGTACAGTCAGGTACAGTCAGGTACAGACAGGTACAGCCAGGTACAGTCAGGTAAAGCCATGTATAGTCAGGTACAGTCATGTATAGCCACGGACAGCCATGTATAGTCAGGTACAGCCATGTATATTCAGGTACAGCCATGTATAGTCAGGTACAGCCATGTATAGTCAGGTACAGCCATGTATAGTCAGGTACAGCCAGGTATAGTCAGGTACAGCCAGGTACAGCCAGGTACAGTCAGGTACAGCCAGGTACAGCCAGGTACATTCAGGTACAGCCAGGTACAGCCAGGTACAGCCAGTTACAGCCATGTATAGTCAAGTACAGACATGTATAGTCAGGTACAGCCATGTATAGTCAGGTACAGCCATGTATATTCAGGTACAGCCATGTATAGTCAGGGACAGCCAGGTACAGCCATGTATAGTCAGGTACAGCCAGGTACAGCCAGGTAGAGCCAGGTATAGTCAGGTACAGCCAGGTGCAGCCAGGTACAGTTAGGTACAGCCAGGTACAGCCATGTATAGTCAGGTACAGCCATGTATATTCAGGTACAGCCGTGTATAGTCAGGTACAGCCATGTATAGTCAGGTACTTCCATGTATAGTCAGGTACAGCCATGTATAGTCAGGTACAGCCATGTATAGTCAGGGACAGCCAGGTACAGCCATGTATAGTCCGGTACAGCCATGTATAGTCAGGTACAGCCATGTATAGTCAGGTATAGCCAGGTACAGCCAGGTACAGCCAGGTACAGCCAGGTACAGCCAGGTACTGCCAGGTACAGCCAGGTATAGTCAGGTGTAGCGAGGTACAGCCAGGTACAGCCATGTATATTCAGGTACAGCCATGTATAGTCAGGTAAAGCCATGTATAGTCAGGTACAGCCATGTATAGTCAGGTAAAGCCATGTATAGTCAGTTACAGCCATGTATAGTCAGGTACAGCCATGTATAGTCAGGTACAGCCATGTATAGTCAGGTACAGCCAGGTACAGCCAGGTAAAGCCAGGTACAGCCATGTATAGTCAGGTACAGCCAGGTACAACCAGGTACAGCCAGGTACAGCCATGTATAGTCAGGTACAGCCAGGTACAACCAGGTACAGCCAGGTACAGCGATGTATAGTCAGGTATAGTCAGGTACAGGCAGGTACAGTCAGGTAAAGCCAGGTACAGTCAGGTACAGCCAGGTACAGCCATGTATAGTCAGGTACAGCCATGTATAGTCAGGTAGAGTCATGCATAGTCAGGTACAGCCATGTATAGTCAGGTATAGCCAGGTACAGCCATGTATAGTCAGGTACAGCCAGGTACAGCCAGGTACAGTCAGGTAAAGCCAGGTACAGTCAGGTACAGCCAGGTACAGCCATGTATAGTCAGGTACAGCCATGTATAGTCAGGTAGATTCATGCATAGTCAGGTACAGCCATGTATAGTCAGGTATAGCCAGGTACAGCCATGTATAGTCAGGTACAGCCAGGTACAGCCAGGTAGAGCCAGGTATAGTCAGGTACAGCCAGGTACAGCAAGGTACAGTCAGGTACAGCCAGGTACAGCCATGTATAGTCAGGTACAGCCATGTATATTCAGGTACAGCCGTGTATAGTCAGGTATAATCAGGTACAGCCATTTATAGTCAGGTATAGCCAGGTACAGCCATGTATAGTCAGGTACAGCCATGTATAGTCAGGTACAGTCAGGTAGAGCCATGTATAGTCAGGTACAGCCATGTATAGTCAGGTACAGCCATGTATAGTCAGGTACAGCCATGTATAGTCAGGTACCGCCATGTATAGTCAGGTACAGTCAGGTACAGTCAGGTACAGACAGGTACAGCCAGGTACAGTCAGGTAAAGCCATGTATAGTCAGGTACAGTCATGTATAGCCACGGACAGCCATGTATAGTCAGGTACAGCCATGTATATTCAGGTACAGCCATGTATAGTCAGGTACAGCCATGTATAGTCAGGTACAGCCATGTATAGTCAGGTACAGCCAGGTATAGTCAGGTACAGCCAGGTACAGCCAGGTACAGTCAGGTACAGCCAGGTACAGCCAGGTACATTCAGGTACAGCCAGGTACAGCCAGGTACAGCCAGTTACAGCCATGTATAGTCAAGTACAGACATGTATAGTAAGGTACAGCCATGTATAGTCAGGTACAGCCATGTATATTCAGGTACAGCCATGTATAGTCAGGGACAGCCAGGTACAGCCATGTATAGTCAGGTACAGCCAGGTACAGCCAGGTAGAGCCAGGTATAGTCAGGTACAGCCAGGTGCAGCCAGGTACAGTTAGGTACAGCCAGGTACAGCCATGTATAGTCAGGTACAGCCATGTATATTCAGGTACAGCCGTGTATAGTCAGGTACAGCCATGTATAGTCAGGTACTTCCATGTATAGTCAGGTACAGCCATGTATAGTCAGGTACAGCCATGTATAGTCAGGGACAGCCAGGTACAGCCATGTATAGTCCGGTACAGCCATGTATAGTCAGGTACAGCCATGTATAGTCAGGTATAGCCAGGTACAGCCAGGTACAGCCAGGTACAGCCAGGTACAGCCAGGTACTGCCAGGTACAGCCAGGTATAGTCAGGTGTAGCGAGGTACAGCCAGGTACAGCCATGTATATTCAGGTACAGCCATGTATAGTCAGGTAAAGCCATGTATAGTCAGGTACAGCCATGTATAGTCAGGTAAAGCCATGTATAGTCTGTTAAAGCCATGTATAGTCAGGTACAGCCATGTTTAGTCAGGTACAATCATGTTTAGTCAGGTACAGCCATGTATATTCAGGTAGAGCCGTGTATAGTCAGGTACAGCCATGTATAGTCAGGTACTTCCATGTATAGTCAGGTACAGCCATGTATAGTCAGGTACAGCCATGTATAGTCAGGGACAGCCAGGTACAGCCATGTATAGTCCGGTACAGCCATGTATAGTCAGGTACAGCCATGTATAGTCAGGTATAGCCAGGTACAGCCAGGTACAGCCAGGTACAGCCAGGTACTGCCAGGTACAGCCAGGTATAGTCAGGTGTAGCGAGGTACAGCCAGGTACAGCCATGTATATTCAGGTACAGCCGTGTATAGTCAGGTATAGCCAGGTACAGCCATGTATAGTCAGGGACAGCCATGTATAGTCAGGTACAGTCAGGTACAGCCATGTATAGTCAGGTAAAGCCATGTATAGTCAGGTACAGCCATGTATAGTCAGGTAAAGCCATGTATAGTCTGTTAAAGCCATGTATAGTCAGGTACAGCCATGTTTAGTCAGGTACAATCATGTTTAGTCAGGTACAGCCATGTATATTCAGGTAGAGCCATGTATAGTCAGGTACAGCCAGGTACAGCCAGGTACAGCCAGGTACAGTCAGGTACAGCCCGGTACAGCCAGGTACAGTCAGGTAAAGTCAGGTACAGCCATGTACAGCCAGGTACAGCCAGGTACAGCCAGGTACAGCCAGGTACAGCCAGGTACAGCCATGTATATTCAGGTATAGCCATGTACAGTCATGTATAGCCAGGGACAGCCATGTATAGTCAGGTAAAGCCATGTATAGTCAGGTACAGCCATGTATAGTCAGGTACAGCCATGTATAGTCAGGTACAGTCATGTATAGTCAGGTACAGCCATGTATATTCAGGTAGAGCCATGTATATTCAGGTACAGCCATGTATAGTCAGGTACAGCCAGGTACAGCCAGGGACAGCCATGTATAGTCAGGTACAGCCATGTATAGTCAGGTACAGCCATGTATAGTCAGGTACAGTCATGTATAGTCAGGTACAGCCATGTATATTCAGGTAGAGCCATGTATAGTCAGGTACAGCCATGTATAGTCAGGTACAGCCAGGTACAGCCAGGTACAGCAAGGTACAGCCCGGTACAGCCAGGTACAGTCAGGTAAAGTCAGGTACAGCCATGTACAGCCAGGTACAGGCAGGTACAGTCAGGTACAGCCAGGTACAGCCAGGTACAGCCAGGTACAGCCAGGTACAGCCATGTATATTCAGTTACAGCCATGTATAGTCAGGTACAGCCATGTATAGTCAGGTACAACCATGTATAGTCAGGTACAGCCAGGTAAAGCCATATATAGTCAGGTACAGCCATGTATAGTCAGGTACAGCCAGGTATAGTCAGGTACAGCCAGGTACAGCCAGGTACAGTCAGGTACAGCCAGGTACAGCCAGGTACATTCAGGTACAGCCAGGTACAGCCAGGTACAGCCAGGTACGGCCAGGTACAGCCATGTATATTCAGGTACAGCCATATATAGTCAGGTATAGCCAGGCACAGCCATGTATAGTCAGGTACAGCCATGTATAGTCAGGTACAGCCATGTATAGTCAGGTACAGCCATGTATAGTCAGGTACAGCAATGTATAGTCAGGGACAGCCAGGTACAGCCATGTATAGTCAGGTACAGCCAGGTGCAGCCAGGTACAGTCAGGTACAGCCAGGTACAGCCATGTATAGTCAGGTATAGCCAGGTACAGCCATGTATAGTCAGGTACAGCCAGGTACAGCCAGGTACAGTCAGGTAAAGCCAGGTACAGTCAGGTACAGCCAGGTACAGCCATGTATAGTCAGGTACAGCCATGTATAGTCAGGTAGAGTCATGCATAGTCAGGTACAGCCATGTATAGTCAGGTATAGCCAGGTACAGCCATGTATAGTCAGGTACAGCCAGGTACAGCCAGGTAGAGCCAGGTATAGTCAGGTACAGCCAGGTACAGCAAGGTACAGTCAGGTACAGCCAGGTACAGCCATGTATAGTCAGGTACAGCCATGTATATTCAGGTACAGCCGTGTATAGTCAGGTATAATCAGGTACAGCCATTTATAGTCAGGTATAGCCAGGTACAGCCATGTATAGTCAGGTACAGCCATGTATAGTCAGGTACAGTCAGGTACAGCCATGTATAGTCAGGTACAGCCATGTATAGTCAGGTACAGCCATGTATAGTCAGGTACAGCCATGTATAGTCAGGTACCGCCATGTATAGTCAGGTACAGTCAGGTACAGTCAGGTACAGACAGGTACAGCCAGGTACAGTCAGGTAAAGCAATGTATAGTCAGGTACAGTCATGTATAGCCACGGACAGCCATGTATAGTCAGGTACAGCCATGTATATTCAGGTACAGCCATGTATAGTCAGGTACAGCCATGTATAGTCAGGTACAGCCATGTATAGTCAGGTACAGCCAGGTATAGTCAGGTACAGCCAGGTACAGCCAGGTACAGTCAGGTACAGCCAGGTACAGCCAGGTACATTCAGGTACAGCCAGGTACAGCCAGGTACAGCCAGTTACAGCCATGTATAGTCAAGTACAGACATGTATAGTCAGGTACAGCCATGTATAGTCAGGTACAGCCATGTATATTCAGGTACAGCCATGTATAGTCAGGGACAGCCAGGTACAGCCATGTATAGTCAGGTACAGCCAGGTACAGCCAGGTAGAGCCAGGTATAGTCAGGTACAGCCAGGTGCAGCCAGGTACAGTTAGGTACAGCCAGGTACAGCCAGGTATAGCCAGGTAGAGCCAGGTATAGTCAGGTACAGCCAGGTGCAGCCAGGTACAGTTAGTTACAGCCAGGTACAGCCATGTATAGTCAGGTACAGCCATGTATATTCAGGTACAGCCATGTATAGTCAGGTACTTCCATGTATAGTCAGGTACAGCCATGTATAGTCAGGTACAGCCATGTATAGTCAGGGACAGCCAGGTACAGCCATGTATAGTCCGGTACAGCCATGTATAGTCAGGTACAGCCATGTATAGTCAGGTATAGCCAGGTACAGCCAGGTACAGCCAGGTACAGCCAGGTACAGCCAGGTACTGCCAGGTACAGCCAGGTATAGTCAGGTGTAGCGAGGTACAGCCAGGTACAGCCATGTATATTCAGGTACAGCCATGTATAGTCAGGTAAAGCCATGTATAGTCAGGTACAGCCATGTATAGTCAGGTAAAGCCATGTATAGTCTGTTAAAGCCATGTATAGTCAGGTACAGCCATGTTTAGTCAGGTACAGCCATGTATATTCAGGTAGAGCCGTGTATAGTCAGGTACAGCCATGTATAGTCAGGTACTTCCATGTATAGTCAGGTACAGCCATGTATAGTCAGGTACAGCCATGTATAGTCAGGGACAGCCAGGTACAGCCATGTATAGTCCGGTACAGCCATGTATAGTCAGGTACAGCCATGTATAGTCAGGTATAGCCAGGTACAGCCAGGTACAGCCAGGTACAGCCAGGTACTGCCAGGTACAGCCAGGTATAGTCAGGTGTAGCGAGGTACAGCCAGGTACAGCCATGTATATTCAGGTACAGCCGTGTATAGTCAGGTATAGCCAGGTACAGCCATGTATAGTCAGGGACAGCCATGTATAGTCAGGTACAGTCAGGTACAGCCATGTATAGTCAGGTAAAGCCATGTATAGTCAGGTACAGCCATGTATAGTCAGGTAAAGCCATGTATAGTCTGTTAAAGCCATGTATAGTCAGGTACAGCCATGTTTAGTCAGGTACAATCATGTTTAGTCAAGTACAGCCATGTATATTCAGGTAGAGCCATGTATAGTCAGGTACAGCCAGGTACAGCCAGGTACAGCCAGGTACAGTCAGGTACAGCCCGGTACAGCCAGGTACAGTCAGGTAAAGTCAGGTACAGCCATGTACAGCCAGGTACAGCCAGGTACAGCCAGGTACAGCCAGGTACAGCCAGGTACAGCCATGTATATTCAGGTATAGCCATGTACAGTCATGTATAGCCAGGGACAGCCATGTATAGTCAGGTAAAGCCATGTATAGTCAGGTACAGCCATGTATAGTCAGGTACAGCCATGTATAGTCAGGTACAGTCATGTATAGTCAGGTACAGCCATGTATATTCAGGTAGAGCCATGTATATTCAGGTACAGCCATGTATAGTCAGGTACAGCCAGGTACAGCCAGGGACAGCCATGTATAGTCAGGTAAAGCCATGTATAGTCAGGTACAGCCATGTATAGTCAGGTACAGTCATGTATAGTCAGGTACAGCCATGTATATTCAGGTAGAGCCATGTATAGTCAGGTACAGCCATGTATAGTCAGGTACAGCCAGGTACAGCCAGGTACAGCAAGGTACAGTCAGGTACAGCCCGGTACAGCCAGGTACAGTCAGGTAAAGTCAGGTACAGCCATGTACAGCCAGGTACAGGCAGGTACAGTCAGGTACAGCCAGGTACAGCCAGGTACAGCCAGGTACAGCCAGGTACAGCCATGTATATTCAGTTACAGCCATGTATAGTCAGGTACAGCCATGTATAGTCAGGTACAACCATGTATAGTCAGGTACAGCCAGGTACAGCCAGGTAAAGCCATATATAGTCAGGTACAGCCATGTATAGTCAGGTACAGCCAGGTATAGTCAGGTACAGCCAGGTACAGCCAGGTACAGTCAGGTACAGCCAGGTACAGCCAGGTACATTCAGGTACAGCCAGGTACAGCCAGGTACAGCCAGGTACGGCCAGGTACAGCCATGTATATTCAGGTACAGCCATATATAGTCAGGTATAGCCAGGCACAGCCATGTATAGTCAGGTACATCCATGTATAGTCAGGTACAGCCATGTATAGTCAGGTACAGCCATGTATAGTCAGGTACAGCAATGTATAGTCAGGGACAGCCAGGTACAGCCATGTATAGTCAGGTACAGCCAGGTGCAGCCAGGTACAGTCAGGTACAGCCAGGTACAGCCATGTATAGTCAGGTACAGCCATGTATATTCAGGTACAGCCGTGTATAGTCAGGTATAGCCAGGTACAGCCATGTATAGTCAGGTATAGTCAGGTACAGTCAGGTACAGCCAGGTAAAGCCAGGTACAGCCAGGTACAGCCAGGTACAGCGATGTATAGTCAGGTATAGTCAGGTACAGCCATGTATAGTCAGGTACAGCCATGTATAGTCAGGTACAGCCATGTATTGTCAGGTACAGCCAGGTACAGTCAGGTACAGCCATGTACAGCCATGTATAGTCAGGTACAGCCATGTATAGTCAGGAACAGCCAGGTACAGCCATGTATAGTCCGGTACAGCCATGTATAGTCAGGTACAGCCATGTATAGTCAGGTATAGTCAGGTACAGTCAGGTACAGCCAGGTACAGCGAGGTACAGTCAGGTACAGCCATGTATAGTCAGGTACAGCCATGTATAGCCAGGGACAGCCATGTATAGTCAGGTACAGTCAGGTACAGCCAGGTACAGCCAGGTACAGTCAGGTACAGCCAGGTACAGCCAGGTACAGCCAGGTACAGTCAGGTACAGCCAGGTACAGCCAGGTACAGCCAGGTACAGCCATGTATATTCAGGTACAGCCATGTATAGTCAGGTATAGCCAGGTACAGCCATGTATAGTGAGGTACAGCCATGTATAGTGAGGTACAGCCATGTATAGTCAGGTAGAGCCATGTATAGTCAGGTACAGCCATGTATAGTCAGGTACAGCCATGTATAGTCAGGTACAGCCATGTATAGTCAGGTACAGCCAGTTACAGCCAGGTAAAGCCAGGTACAGCCATGTATAGTCAGGTATAGTCAGGTACAGTCAGGTACAGCTAGGTACAGCCAGGTACAGCCATGTATAGTCAGGTACAGCCATGTATAGTCAGGTAGAGCCATGTATAGTCAGGTACAGCCAGTTACAGCCAGGTAAAGCCAGGTACAGCCATGTATAGTCAGGTATAGTCAGGTACAGTCAGGTACAGCTAGGTACAGCCAGGTACAGCCATGTATAGTCAGGTACAGCCAGGTATAGTCAGGTACAGCCAGGTACAGCCAGGTACAGTCAGGTACAGCCAGGTACAGCCATGTATATTCAGGTATAGTCAGGTATAGTCAGGTACAGTCAGGTACAGCTAGGTACAGCCAGGCACAGCCATGTATAGTCAGGTACAGCCAGGTATAGTCAGGTACAGCCAGGTACAGCCAGGTACAGCCAGGTAAAGCCAGGTACAGCCATGTATAGTCTGTTATAGTCAGGTACAGTCAGGTACAGCTAGGTACAGCCAGGTACAGCCATGTATAGTCAGGTACAGCCAGGTATAGTCAGGTACAGCCAGGTACAGCCAGGTACAGTCAGGTACAGCCAGGTACAGCCATGTATATTCAGGTACAGCCATATATAGTCAGGTATAGCCAGGTACAGCCATGTATAGTCAGGTACAGCCATGTATAGTCAGGGACAGCCAGGTACAGCCATGTATAGTCAGGTACAGCCAGGTACAGCCAGGTATAGTCAGGTACAGCCAGGTACAGCCAGGTACAGTCAGGTACAGCCAGGCACAGCCATGTATATTCAGGTACAGCCATGTATAGTCAGGTACAGCCATGTATAGTCAGGTACAGTCAGGTACAGCCATGTATAGTCAGGTACAGCCATGTATAGTCAGGTACAGCCATGTATAGTCAGGTACAGCCATGTATAGTCAGGGACAGCCAGGTACAGCCATGTATAGTCAGGTACAGCCAGGTACAGCCAGGTACAGCCAGGTACAGCCAGGTATAGTCAGGTACAGCCAGGTACAGCCAGGTACAGTCAGGTACAGCCAGGTACAGCCATGTATAGTCAGGTACAGCCATGTATATTCAGGTACAGCCGTGTATAGTCAGGTATAGCCAGGTACAGCCATGTATAGTCAGGTATAGCCAGGTACAGCCATGTATAGTCAGGTACAGCCATGTATATTCAGGTACAGTCAGGTACAGCCATGTATAGTCAGGTACAGCCATGTATAGTCAGGTACAGCCATGTATAGTCAGGTACAGCCATGTATAGTCAGGTAAAGCCATGTATAGTCAGGTACAGCCATGTACATTCAGGTACAGTCAGGTTCAGCCATGTATAGTCATGTATAGCCAGGTACAGCCATGTATAGTCAGGTATAGTCAGGTACAGTCAGGTACAGCCAGGTACAGCCAGGTACAGTCAGGTAAAGCCATGTATAGTCAGGTACAGTCACGTATAGCCAGGGACAGCCATGTATAGTCAGGTACAGCCATGTATATTCAGGTACAGCCATGTATAGTCAGGTACAGCCATGTATAGTCAGGTACAGCCATGTATAGTCAGGTACAGCCAGGTATAGTCAGGTACAGCCAGGTACAGCCAGGTACAGTCAGGTACAGCCAGGTACAGCCAGGTACATTCAGGTACAGCCAGGTACAGTCAGGTACAGCCATGTACAGCCATGTATAGTCAGGTACAGCCATGTATAGTCAGGAACAGCCAGGTACAGCCATGTATAGTCCGGTACAGCCATGTATAGTCAGGTACAGCCATGTATAGTCAGGTATAGTCAGGTACAGTCAGGTACAGCCAGGTACAGCCAGGTACAGTCAGGTACAGCCATGTATAGTCAGGTACAGCCATGTATAGCCAGGGACAGCCATGTATAGTCAGGTACAGCCATGTATATTCAGGTACAGCCAGGTATAGTCAGGTACAGTCAAGTACAGCCATGTATATTCAGGTACAGCCAGGTACAGCCAGCTACAGTCAGGTACAGCCAGGTACAGCCAGGTACAGCCAGGTACAGTCAGGTACAGCCAGGTACAGCCAGGTACAGCCAGGTACAGCCATGTATATTCAGGTACAGCCATGTATAGTCAGGTATAGCCAGGTACAGCCATGTATAGTGAGGTACAGCCATGTATAGTGAGGTACAGCCATGTATAGTCAGGTACAGCCATGTATAGTCAGGTACAGCCATGTATAGTCAGGTACAGCCATGTATAGTCAGGTACAGCCATGTATAGTCAGGTACAGCCAGTTACAGCCAGGTAAAGCCAGGTACAGCCATGTATAGTCAGGTATAGTCAGGTACAGTCAGGTACAGTCAGGTACAGCTAGGTACAGCCAGGTACAGCCATGTATAGTCAGGTACAGCCATGTATAGTCAGGTAGAGCCATGTATAGTCAGGTACAGCCATGTATAGTCAGGTACAGCCAGGTATAGTCAGGTACAGCCAGGTACAGCCAGGTACAGTCAGTTTTAGCCAGGTACAGCCATGTATATTCAGGTACAGCCATGTATAGTCAGGTACAGCCATGTATAGTCAGGGACAGCCAGGTACAGCCATGTATAGTCAGGTACAGCCAGGTACAGCCAGGTATAGTCAGGTACAGCCAGGTACAGCCAGGTACAGTCAGGTACAGCCAGGTACAGCCATGTATATTCAGGTACAGCCATGTATAGTCAGGTACAGCCATGTATAGTTAGGTACAGTCAGGTACAGCCATGTATAGTCAGGTACAGCCATGTATAGTCAGGTACAGCCATGTATAGTCAGGTACAGCCATGTATAGTCAGGGACAGCCAGGTACAGCCATGTATAGTCAGGTACAGCCAGGTACAGCCAGGTACAGCCAGGTATAGTCAGGTACAGCCAGGTACAGCCAGGTACAGTCAGGTACAGCCAGGTACAGCCATGTATAGTCAGGTACAGCCATGTATATTCAGGTACAGCCGTGTATAGTCAGGTATAGCCAGGTACAGCCATGTATAGTCAGGTATAGCCAGGTACAGCCATGTATAGTCAGGTACAGCCATGTATATTCAGGTACAGTCAGGTACAGCCATGTATAGTCAGGTACAGCCATGTATAGTCAGGTACAGCCATGTATAGTCAGGTAAAGCCATGTATAGTCAGGTACAGCCATGTACATTCAGGTACAGTCAGGTTCAGCCATGTATAGTCATGTATAGCCAGGTACAGCCATGTATAGTCAGGTATAGTCAGGTACAGTCAGGTAAAGCCAGGTACAGCCAGGTACAGTCAGGTAAAGCCATGTATAGTCAGGTACAGTCATGTATAGCCAGGGACAGCCATGTATAGTCAGGTACAGCCATGTATATTCAGGTACAGCCATGTATAGTCAGGTACAGCCATGTATAGTCAGGTACAGCCATGTATAGTCAGGTACAGCCAGGTATAGTCAGGTACAGCCAAGTACAGCCAGGTACAGTCAGGTACAGCCAGGTACAGCCAGGTACATTCAGGTACAGCCAGGTACAGCCAGGTACAGCCAGGTACAGCCAGGTACAGCCATGTATATTCAGGTACAGCCATATATAGTCAGGTATAGCCAGGTACAGCCATGTATAGTCAGGTACAGCCATGTAAAGTCAGGTACAGCCACGTATAGTCAGGTACAGCCATGTAGAGTCAGGTACAGCCATGTATAGTCAGGTACAGCCATGTATAGTCAGGTACAGCCAGGTACAGCCAGGTAAAGCCAGGTACAGCCATGTATAGTCAGGTATAGTCAGGTACAGTCAGTTAAAGCCAGGTACAGCCAGGTACAGTCGGGTACAGCCAGGTACAGCCATGTATAGTCAGGTACAGCCATGTATAGTCAGGTACAGTCATGCATAGTCAGGTACAGCCATGTATAGTCAGGTACAGCCATGTATAGTCAGGTATTGTCAGGTACAGTCAGGTACAGCCAGGTACAGCCAGGTACAGTCAGGTACAGCCATGTATAGTCAGGTACAGCCATGTATAGTCAGGTACAGCCATGTATAGTCAGGTATAGTCATTTATAGTAATTTACAGCCATGTATAGTCAGGTACAGCCATGTATAGTCAGGTATAGCCAGGTACAGCCATGTATAGTCAGGTACAGCCATGTATATTCAGGTACAGTCAGGTACAGCCATGTATAGTCAGGTACAGCCATGTATAGTCAGGTACAGCCATGTATAGTCAGGTACAGCCATGTATAGTCAGGTAAAGCCATGTATAGTCAGGTACAGCCATGTACATTAAGGTACAGTCAGGTTCAGCCATGTATAGTCATGTATAGCCAGGTACAGCCATGTATAGTCAGGTATAGTCAGGTACAGTCAGGTAAAGCCAGGTACAGCCAGGTACAGTCAGGTAAAGCCATGTATAGTCAGGTACAGTCATGTATAGCCAGGGACAGCCATGTATAGTCAGGTACAGCCATGTATATTCAGGTACAGCCATGTATAGTCAGGTACAGCCATGTATAGTCAGGTACAGCCATGTATAGTCAGGTACAGCCAGGTATAGTCAGGTACAGCCAGGTACAGCCAGGTACAGTCAGGTACAGCCAGGTACAGCCAGGTACAGTCAGGTACAGCCACGTATAGTCAGGTACAGCCATGTAGAGTCAGGTACAGCCACGTATAGTCAGGTACAGCCATGTAGAGTCAGGTACAGCCATGTATAGTCAGGTACAGCCATGTATAGTCAGGTACAGCCAGGTACAGCCAGGTAAAGCCAGGTACAGCCATGTATAGTCAGGTATAGTCAGGTACAGTCAGTTAAAGCCAGGTACAGCCAGGTACAGTCGGGTACAGCCAGGTACAGCCATGTATAGTCAGGTACAGCCATGTATAGTCAGGTACAGTCATGCATAGTCAGGTACAGCCATGTATAGTCAGGTACAGCCATGTATAGTCAGGTATTGTCAGGTACAGTCAGGTACAGCCAGGTACAGCCAGGTACAGTCAGGTACAGCCATGTATAGTCAGGTACAGCCATGTATAGTCAGGTACAGCCATGTATAGTCAGGTATAGTCATTTACAGTAATTTACAGCCATGTATAGTCAGGTACAGCCATGTATAGTCAGGTATAGCCAGGTACAGCCATGTATAGTCAGGTACAGCCATGTATATTCAGGTACAGTCAGGTACAGCCATGTATAGTCAGGTACAGCCATGTATAGTCAGGTACAGCCATGTATAGTCAGGTACAGCCATGTATAGTCAGGTAAAGCCATGTATAGTCAGGTACAGCCATGTACATTCAGGTACAGTCAGGTTCAGCCATGTATAGTCATGTATAGCCAGGTACAGCCATGTATAGTCAGGTATAGTCAGGTACAGTCAGGTAAAGCCAGGTACAGCCAGGTACAGTCAGGTAAAGCCATGTATAGTCAGGTACAGTCATGTATAGCCAGGGACAGCCATGTATAGTCAGGTACAGCCATGTATATTCAGGTACAGCCATGTATAGTCAGGTACAGCCATGCATAGTCAGGTACAGCCAGGTACAGCCAGGTACAGCCAGGTACAGCCAGGTATAGTCAGGTACAGCCAGGTACAGCCAGGTACAGTCAGGTACAGCCAGGTACAGCCATGTATAGTCAGGTACAGCCATGTATATTCAGGTACAGCCGTGTATAGTCAGGTATAGCCAGGTACAGCCATGTATAGTCAGGTATAGCCAGGTACAGCCATGTATAGTCAGGTACAGCCATGTATATTCAGGTACAGTCAGGTACAGCCATGTATAGTCAGGTACAGCCATGTATAGTCAGGTACAGCCATGTATAGTCAGGTACAGCCATGTATAGTCAGGTAAAGCCATGTATAGTCAGGTACAGCCATGTACATTCAGGTACAGTCAGGTTCAGCCATGTATAGTCATGTATAGCCAGGTACAGCCATGTATAGTCAGGTATAGTCAGGTACAGTCAGGTACAGCCAGGTACAGCCAGGTACAGTCAGGTAAAGCCATGTATAGTCAGGTACAGTCATGTATAGCCAGGGACAGCCATGTATAGTCAGGTACAGCCATGTATATTCAGGTACAGCCATGTATAGTCAGGTACAGCCATGTATAGTCAGGTACAGCCATGTATAGTCAGGTACAGCCAGGTATAGTCAGGTACAGCCAGGTACAGCCAGGTACAGTCAGGTACAGCCAGGTACAGCCAGGTACATTCAGGTACAGCCAGGTACAGTCAGGTACAGCCATGTACAGCCATGTATAGTCAGGTACAGCCATGTATAGTCAGGAACAGCCAGGTACAGCCATGTATAGTCCGGTACAGCCATTTATAGTCAGGTACAGCCATGTATAGTCAGGTATAGTCAGGTACAGTCAGGTACAGCCAGGTACAGCCAGGTACAGTCAGGTACAGCCATGTATAGTCAGGTACAGCCATGTATAGCCAGGGACAGCCATGTATAGTCAGGTACAGCCATGTATATTCAGGTACAGCCAGGTATAGTCAGGTACAGTCAGGTACAGCCATGTATATTCAGGTACAGCCAGGTACAGCCAGCTACAGTCAGGTACAGCCAGGTACAGCCAGGTACAGCCAGGTACAGTCAGGTACAGCCAGGTACAGCCAGGTACAGCCAGGTACAGCCATGTATATTCAGGTACAGCCATGTATAGTCAGGTATAGCCAGGTACAGCCATGTATAGTGAGGTACAGCCATGTATAGTGAGGTACAGCCGTGTATAGTCAGGTACAGCCATGTATAGTCAGGTACAGCCATGTATAGTCAGGTACAGCCATGTATAGTCAGGTACAGCCATGTATAGTCAGGTACAGCCAGTTACAGCCAGGTAAAGCCAGGTACAGCCATGTATAGTCAGGTATAGTCAGGTACAGTCAGGTACAGTCAGGTACAGCTAGGTACAGCCAGGTACAGCCATGTATAGTCAGGTACAGCCATGTATAGTCAGGTAGAGCCATGTATAGTCAGGTACAGCCATGTATAGTCAGGTACAGCCAGGTATAGTCAGGTACAGCCAGGTACAGCCAGGTACAGTCAGTTTTAGCCAGGTACAGCCATGTATATTCAGGTACAGCCATGTATAGTCAGGTACAGCCATGTATAGTCAGGGACAGCCAGGTACAGCCATGTATAGTCAGGTACAGCCAGGTACAGCCAGGTATAGTCAGGTACAGCCAGGTACAGCCAGGTACAGTCAGGTACAGCCAGGTACAGCCATGTATATTCAGGTACAGCCATGTATAGTCAGGTACAGCCATGTATAGTCAGGTACAGTCAGGTACAGCCATGTATAGTCAGGTACAGCCATGTATAGTCAGGTACAGCCATGTATAGTCAGGTACAGCCATGTATAGTCAGGGACAGCCAGGTACAGCCATGTATAGTCAGGTACAGCCAGGTACAGCCAGGTACAGCCAGGTATAGTCAGGTACAGCCAGGTACAGCCAGGTACAGTCAGGTACAGCCAGGTACAGCCATGTATAGTCAGGTACAGCCATGTATATTCAGGTACAGCCGTGTATAGTCAGGTATAGCCAGGTACAGCCATGTATAGTCAGGTATAGCCAGGTACAGCCATGTATAGTCAGGTACAGCCATGTATATTCAGGTACAGTCAGGTACAGCCATGTATAGTCAGGTACAGCCATGTATAGTCAGGTACAGCCATGTATAGTCAGGTACAGCCATGTATAGTCAGGTAAAGCCATGTATAGTCAGGTACAGCCATGTACATTCAGGTACAGTCAGGTTCAGCCATGTATAGTCATGTATAGCCAGGTACAGCCATGTATAGTCAGGTATAGTCAGGTACAGTCAGGTAAAGCCAGGTACAGCCAGGTACAGTCAGGTAAAGCCATGTATAGTCAGGTACAGTCATGTATAGCCAGGGACAGCCATGTATAGTCAGGTACAGCCATGTATATTCAGGTACAGCCATGTATAGTCAGGTACAGCCATGCATAGTCAGGTACAGCCAGGTACAGCCAGGTACAGCCAGGTACAGCCAGGTATAGTCAGGTACAGCCAGGTACAGCCAGGTACAGTCAGGTACAGCCAGGTACAGCCATGTATAGTCAGGTACAGCCATGTATATTCAGGTACAGCCGTGTATAGTCAGGTATAGCCAGGTACAGCCATGTATAGTCAGGTATAGCCAGGTACAGCCATGTATAGTCAGGTACAGCCATGTATATTCAGGTACAGTCAGGTACAGCCATGTATAGTCAGGTACAGCCATGTATAGTCAGGTACAGCCATGTATAGTCAGGTACAGCCATGTATAGTCAGGTAAAGCCATGTATAGTCAGGTACAGCCATGTACATTCAGGTACAGTCAGGTTCAGCCATGTATAGTCATGTATAGCCAGGTACAGCCATGTATAGTCAGGTATAGTCAGGTACAGTCAGGTACAGCCAGGTACAGCCAGGTACAGTCAGGTAAAGCCATGTATAGTCAGGTACAGTCATGTATAGCCAGGGACAGCCATGTATAGTCAGGTACAGCCATGTATATTCAGGTACAGCCATGTATAGTCAGGTACAGCCATGTATAGTCAGGTACAGCCATGTATAGTCAGGTACAGCCAGGTATAGTCAGGTACAGCCAGGTACAGCCAGGTACAGTCAGGTACAGCCAGGTACAGCCAGGTACATTCAGGTACAGCCAGGTACAGTCAGGTACAGCCATGTACAGCCATGTATAGTCAGGTACAGCCATGTATAGTCAGGAACAGCCAGGTACAGCCATGTATAGTCCGGTACAGCCATTTATAGTCAGGTACAGCCATGTATAGTCAGGTATAGTCAGGTACAGTCAGGTACAGCCAGGTACAGCCAGGTACAGTCAGGTACAGCCATGTATAGTCAGGTACAGCCATGTATAGCCAGGGACAGCCATGTATAGTCAGGTACAGCCATGTATATTCAGGTACAGCCAGGTATAGTCAGGTACAGTCAGGTACAGCCATGTATATTCAGGTACAGCCAGGTACAGCCAGCTACAGTCAGGTACAGCCAGGTACAGCCAGGTACAGCCAGGTACAGTCAGGTACAGCCAGGTACAGCCAGGAACAGCCAGGTACAGCCATGTATATTCAGGTACAGCCATGTATAGTCAGGTATAGCCAGGTACAGCCATGTATAGTGAGGTACAGCCATGTATAGTGAGGTACAGCCATGTATAGTCAGGTACAGCCATGTATAGTCAGGTACAGCCATGTATAGTCAGGTACAGCCATGTATAGTCAGGTACAGCCATGTATAGTCAGGTACAGCCAGTTACAGCCAGGTAAAGCCAGGTACAGCCATGTATAGTCAGGTATAGTCAGGTACAGTCAGGTACAGTCAGGTACAGCTAGGTACAGCCAGGTACAGCCATGTATAGTCAGGTACAGCCATGTATAGTCAGGTAGAGCCATGTATAGTCAGGTACAGCCATGTATAGTCAGGTACAGCCAGGTATAGTCAGGTACAGCCAGGTACAGCCAGGTACAGTCAGTTTTAGCCAGGTACAGCCATGTATATTCAGGTACAGCCATGTATAGTCAGGTACAGCCATGTATAGTCAGGGACAGCCAGGTACAGCCATGTATAGTCAGGTACAGCCAGGTACAGCCAGGTATAGTCAGGTACAGCCAGGTACAGCCAGGTACAGTCAGGTACAGCCAGGTACAGCCATGTATATTCAGGTACAGCCATGTATAGTCAGGTACAGCCATGTATAGTCAGGTACAGTCAGGTACAGCCATGTATAGTCAGGTACAGCCATGTATAGTCAGGTACAGCCAGGTATAGTCAGGTACAGCCAAGTACAGCCAGGTACAGTCAGGTACAGCCAGGTACAGCCAGGTACATTCAGGTACAGCCAGGTACAGCCAGGTACAGCCAGGTACAGCCAGGTACAGCCATGTATATTCAGGTACAGCCATATATAGTCAGGTATAGCCAGGTACAGCCATGTATAGTCCGGTACAGCCATGTATAGTCAGGTACAGCCATGTATAGTCAGGTACAGCCAGGTACAGCCAGGTAAAGCCAGGTACAGCCATGTATAGTCAGGTATAGTCAGGTACAGTCAGTTAAAGCCAGGTACAGCCAGGTACAGTCGGGTACAGCCAGGTACAGCCATGTATAGTCAGGTACAGCCATGTATAGTCAGGTACAGTCATGCATAGTCAGGTACAGCCATGTATAGTCAGGTACAGCCATGTATAGTCAGGTATTGTCAGGTACAGTCAGGTACAGCCAGGTACAGCCAGGTACAGTCAGGTACAGCCATGTATAGTCAGGTACAGCCATGTATAGTCAGGTACAGCCATGTATAGTCAGGTATAGTCATTTATAGTAATTTACAGCCATGTATAGTCAGGTACAGCCATGTATAGTCAGGTATAGCCAGGTACAGCCATGTATAGTCAGGTACAGCCATGTATATTCAGGTACAGTCAGGTACAGCCATGTATAGTCAGGTACAGCCATGTATAGTCAGGTACAGCCATGTATAGTCAGGTACAGCCATGTATAGTCAGGTAAAGCCATGTATAGTCAGGTACAGCCATGTACATTAAGGTACAGTCAGGTTCAGCCATGTATAGTCATGTATAGCCAGGTACAGCCATGTATAGTCAGGTATAGTCAGGTACAGTCAGGTAAAGCCAGGTACAGCCAGGTACAGTCAGGTAAAGCCATGTATAGTCAGGTACAGTCATGTATAGCCAGGGACAGCCATGTATAGTCAGGTACAGCCATGTATATTCAGGTACAGCCATGTATAGTCAGGTACAGCCATGTATAGTCAGGTACAGCCATGTATAGTCAGGTACAGCCAGGTATAGTCAGGTACAGCCAGGTACAGCCAGGTACAGTCAGGTACAGCCAGGTACAGCCAGGTACAGTCAGGTACAGCCACGTATAGTCAGGTACAGCCATGTAGAGTCAGGTACAGCCACGTATAGTCAGGTACAGCCATGTAGAGTCAGGTACAGCCATGTATAGTCAGGTACAGCCATGTATAGTCAGGTACAGCCAGGTACAGCCAGGTAAAGCCAGGTACAGCCATGTATAGTCAGGTATAGTCAGGTACAGTCAGTTAAAGCCAGGTACAGCCAGGTACAGTCGGGTACAGCCAGGTACAGCCATGTATAGTCAGGTACAGCCATGTATAGTCAGGTACAGTCATGCATAGTCAGGTACAGCCATGTATAGTCAGGTACAGCCATGTATAGTCAGGTATTGTCAGGTACAGTCAGGTACAGCCAGGTACAGCCAGGTACAGTCAGGTACAGCCATGTATAGTCAGGTACAGCCATGTATAGTCAGGTACAGCCATGTATAGTCAGGTATAGTCATTTACAGTAATTTACAGCCATGTATAGTCAGGTACAGCCATGTATAGTCAGGTATAGCCAGGTACAGCCATGTATAGTCAGGTACAGCCATGTATATTCAGGTACAGTCAGGTACAGCCATGTATAGTCAGGTACAGCCATGTATAGTCAGGTACAGCCATGTATAGTCAGGTACAGCCATGTATAGTCAGGTAAAGCCATGTATAGTCAGGTACAGCCATGTACATTCAGGTACAGTCAGGTTCAGCCATGTATAGTCATGTATAGCCAGGTACAGCCATGTATAGTCAGGTATAGTCAGGTACAGTCAGGTAAAGCCAGGTACAGCCAGGTACAGTCAGGTAAAGCCATGTATAGTCAGGTACAGTCATGTATAGCCAGGGACAGCCATGTATAGTCAGGTACAGCCATGTATATTCAGGTACAGCCATGTATAGTCAGGTACAGCCATGCATAGTCAGGTACAGCCAGGTACAGCCAGGTACAGCCAGGTACAGCCAGGTATAGTCAGGTACAGCCAGGTACAGCCAGGTACAGTCAGGTACAGCCAGGTACAGCCATGTATAGTCAGGTACAGCCATGTATATTCAGGTACAGCCGTGTATAGTCAGGTATAGCCAGGTACAGCCATGTATAGTCAGGTATAGCCAGGTACAGCCATGTATAGTCAGGTACAGCCATGTATATTCAGGTACAGTCAGGTACAGCCATGTATAGTCAGGTACAGCCATGTATAGTCAGGTACAGCCATGTATAGTCAGGTACAGCCATGTATAGTCAGGTAAAGCCATGTATAGTCAGGTACAGCCATGTACATTCAGGTACAGTCAGGTTCAGCCATGTATAGTCATGTATAGCCAGGTACAGCCATGTATAGTCAGGTATAGTCAGGTACAGTCAGGTACAGCCAGGTACAGCCAGGTACAGTCAGGTAAAGCCATGTATAGTCAGGTACAGTCATGTATAGCCAGGGACAGCCATGTATAGTCAGGTACAGCCATGTATATTCAGGTACAGCCATGTATAGTCAGGTACAGCCATGTATAGTCAGGTACAGCCATGTATAGTCAGGTACAGCCAGGTATAGTCAGGTACAGCCAGGTACAGCCAGGTACAGTCAGGTACAGCCAGGTACAGCCAGGTACATTCAGGTACAGCCAGGTACAGTCAGGTACAGCCATGTACAGCCATGTATAGTCAGGTACAGCCATGTATAGTCAGGAACAGCCAGGTACAGCCATGTATAGTCCGGTACAGCCATTTATAGTCAGGTACAGCCATGTATAGTCAGGTATAGTCAGGTACAGTCAGGTACAGCCAGGTACAGCCAGGTACAGTCAGGTACAGCCATGTATAGTCAGGTACAGCCATGTATAGCCAGGGACAGCCATGTATAGTCAGGTACAGCCATGTATATTCAGGTACAGCCAGGTATAGTCAGGTACAGTCAGGTACAGCCATGTATATTCAGGTACAGCCAGGTACAGCCAGCTACAGTCAGGTACAGCCAGGTACAGCCAGGTACAGCCAGGTACAGTCAGGTACAGCCAGGTACAGCCAGGTACAGCCAGGTACAGCCATGTATATTCAGGTACAGCCATGTATAGTCAGGTATAGCCAGGTACAGCCATGTATAGTGAGGTACAGCCATGTATAGTGAGGTACAGCCATGTATAGTCAGGTACAGCCATGTATAGTCAGGTACAGCCATGTATAGTCAGGTACAGCCATGTATAGTCAGGTACAGCCATGTATAGTCAGGTACAGCCAGTTACAGCCAGGTAAAGCCAGGTACAGCCATGTATAGTCAGGTATAGTCAGGTACAGTCAGGTACAGTCAGGTACAGCTAGGTACAGCCAGGTACAGCCATGTATAGTCAGGTACAGCCATGTATAGTCAGGTAGAGCCATGTATAGTCAGGTACAGCCATGTATAGTCAGGTACAGCCAGGTATAGTCAGGTACAGCCAGGTACAGCCAGGTACAGTCAGTTTTAGCCAGGTACAGCCATGTATATTCAGGTACAGCCATGTATAGTCAGGTACAGCCATGTATAGTCAGGGACAGCCAGGTACAGCCATGTATAGTCAGGTACAGCCAGGTACAGCCAGGTATAGTCAGGTACAGCCAGGTACAGCCAGGTACAGTCAGGTACAGCCAGGTACAGCCATGTATATTCAGGTACAGCCATGTATAGTCAGGTACAGCCATGTATAGTCAGGTACAGTCAGGTACAGCCATGTATAGTCAGGTACAGCCATGTATAGTCAGGTACAGCCATGTATAGTCAGGTACAGCCATGTATAGTCAGGGACAGCCAGGTACAGCCATGTATAGTCAGGTACAGCCAGGTACAGCCAGGTACAGCCAGGTATAGTCAGGTACAGCCAGGTACAGCCAGGTACAGTCAGGTACAGCCAGGTACAGCCATGTATAGTCAGGTACAGCCATGTATATTCAGGTACAGCCGTGTATAGTCAGGTATAGCCAGGTACAGCCATGTATAGTCAGGTATAGCCAGGTACAGCCATGTATAGTCAGGTACAGCCATGTATATTCAGGTACAGTCAGGTACAGCCATGTATAGTCAGGTACAGCCATGTATAGTCAGGTACAGCCATGTATAGTCAGGTACAGCCATGTATAGTCAGGTAAAGCCATGTATAGTCAGGTACAGCCATGTACATTCAGGTACAGTCAGGTTCAGCCATGTATAGTCATGTATAGCCAGGTACAGCCATGTATAGTCAGGTATAGTCAGGTACAGTCAGGTAAAGCCAGGTACAGCCAGGTACAGTCAGGTAAAGCCATGTATAGTCAGGTACAGTCATGTATAGCCAGGGACAGCCATGTATAGTCAGGTACAGCCATGTATATTCAGGTACAGCCATGTATAGTCAGGTACAGCCATGCATAGTCAGGTACAGCCAGGTACAGCCAGGTACAGCCAGGTACAGCCAGGTATAGTCAGGTACAGCCAGGTACAGCCAGGTACAGTCAGGTACAGCCAGGTACAGCCATGTATAGTCAGGTACAGCCATGTATATTCAGGTACAGCCGTGTATAGTCAGGTATAGCCAGGTACAGCCATGTATAGTCAGGTATAGCCAGGTACAGCCATGTATAGTCAGGTACAGCCATGTATATTCAGGTACAGTCAGGTACAGCCATGTATAGTCAGGTACAGCCATGTATAGTCAGGTACAGCCATGTATAGTCAGGTACAGCCATGTATAGTCAGGTAAAGCCATGTATAGTCAGGTACAGCCATGTACATTCAGGTACAGTCAGGTTCAGCCATGTATAGTCATGTATAGCCAGGTACAGCCATGTATAGTCAGGTATAGTCAGGTACAGTCAGGTACAGCCAGGTACAGCCAGGTACAGTCAGGTAAAGCCATGTATAGTCAGGTACAGTCATGTATAGCCAGGGACAGCCATGTATAGTCAGGTACAGCCATGTATATTCAGGTACAGCCATGTATAGTCAGGTACAGCCATGTATAGTCAGGTACAGCCATGTATAGTCAGGTACAGCCAGGTATAGTCAGGTACAGCCAGGTACAGCCAGGTACAGTCAGGTACAGCCAGGTACAGCCAGGTACATTCAGGTACAGCCAGGTACAGTCAGGTACAGCCATGTACAGCCATGTATAGTCAGGTACAGCCATGTATAGTCAGGAACAGCCAGGTACAGCCATGTATAGTCCGGTACAGCCATTTATAGTCAGGTACAGCCATGTATAGTCAGGTATAGTCAGGTACAGTCAGGTACAGCCAGGTACAGCCAGGTACAGTCAGGTACAGCCATGTATAGTCAGGTACAGCCATGTATAGCCAGGGACAGCCATGTATAGTCAGGTACAGCCATGTATATTCAGGTACAGCCAGGTATAGTCAGGTACAGTCAGGTACAGCCATGTATATTCAGGTACAGCCAGGTACAGCCAGCTACAGTCAGGTACAGCCAGGTACAGCCAGGTACAGCCAGGTACAGTCAGGTACAGCCAGGTACAGCCAGGTACAGCCAGGTACAGCCATGTATATTCAGGTACAGCCATGTATAGTCAGGTATAGCCAGGTACAGCCATGTATAGTGAGGTACAGCCATGTATAGTGAGGTACAGCCATGTATAGTCAGGTACAGCCATGTATAGTCAGGTACAGCCATGTATAGTCAGGTACAGCCATGTATAGTCAGGTACAGCCATGTATAGTCAGGTACAGCCAGTTACAGCCAGGTAAAGCCAGGTACAGCCATGTATAGTCAGGTATAGTCAGGTACAGTCAGGTACAGTCAGGTACAGCTAGGTACAGCCAGGTACAGCCATGTATAGTCAGGTACAGCCATGTATAGTCAGGTAGAGCCATGTATAGTCAGGTACAGCCATGTATAGTCAGGTACAGCCAGGTATAGTCAGGTACAGCCAGGTACAGCCAGGTACAGTCAGTTTTAGCCAGGTACAGCCATGTATATTCAGGTACAGCCATGTATAGTCAGGTACAGCCATGTATAGTCAGGGACAGCCAGGTACAGCCATGTATAGTCAGGTACAGCCAGGTACAGCCAGGTATAGTCAGGTACAGCCAGGTACAGCCAGGTACAGTCAGGTACAGCCAGGTACAGCCATGTATATTCAGGTACAGCCATGTATAGTCAGGTACAGCCATGTATAGTCAGGTACAGTCAGGTACAGCCATGTATAGTCAGGTACAGCCATGTATAGTCAGGTACAGCCATGTATAGTCAGGTACAGCCATGTATAGTCAGGGACAGCCAGGTACAGCCATGTATAGTCAGGTACAGCCAGGTACAGCCAGGTACAGCCAGGTATAGTCAGGTACAGCCAGGTACAGCCAGGTACAGTCAGGTACAGCCAGGTACAGCCATGTATAGTCAGGTACAGCCATGTATATTCAGGTACAGCCGTGTATAGTCAGGTATAGCCAGGTACAGCCATGTATAGTCAGGTATAGCCAGGTACAGCCATGTATAGTCAGGTACAGCCATGTATATTCAGGTACAGTCAGGTACAGCCATGTATAGTCAGGTACTGCCATGTATAGTCAGGTACAGCCATGTATAGTCAGGTACAGCCATGTATAGTCAGGTAAAGCCATGTATAGTCAGGTACAGCCATGTACATTCAGGTACAGTCAGGTTCAGCCATGTATAGTCATGTATAGCCAGGTACAGCCATGTATAGTCAGGTATAGTCAGGTACAGTCAGGTAAAGCCAGGTACAGCCAGGTACAGTCAGGTAAAGCCATGTATAGTCAGGTACAGTCATGTATAGCCAGGGACAGCCATGTATAGTCAGGTACAGCCATGTATATTCAGGTACAGCCATGTATAGTCAGGTACAGCCATGTATAGTCAGGTACAGCCATGTATAGTCAGGTACAGCCAGGTATAGTCAGGTACAGCCAAGTACAGCCAGGTACAGTCAGGTACAGCCAGGTACAGCCAGGTACATTCAGGTACAGCCAGGTACAGCCAGGTACAGCCAGGTACAGCCAGGTACAGCCATGTATATTCAGGTACAGCCATATATAGTCAGGTATAGCCAGGTACAGCCATGTATAGTCAGGTACAGCCATGTAAAGTCAGGTACAGCCACGTATAGTCAGGTACAGCCATGTAGAGTCAGGTACAGCCATGTATAGTCAGGTACAGCCATGTATAGTCAGGTACAGCCAGGCACAGCCAGGTAAAGCCAGGTACAGCCATGTATAGTCAGGTATAGTCAGGTACAGTCAGTTAAAGCCAGGTACAGCCAGGTACAGTCGGGTACAGCCAGGTACAGCCATGTATAGTCAGGTACAGCCATGTATAGTCAGGTACAGTCATGCATAGTCAGGTACAGCCATGTATAGTCAGGTACAGCCATGTATAGTCAGGTATTGTCAGGTACAGTCAGGTACAGCCAGGTACAGCCAGGTACAGTCAGGTACAGCCATGTATAGTCAGGTACAGCCATGTATAGTCAGGTACAGCCATGTATAGTCAGGTATAGTCATTTATAGTAATTTACAGCCATGTATAGTCAGGTACAGCTATGTATAGTCAGGTATAGCCAGGTACAGCCATGTATACTCAGGTACAGCCATGTATATTCAGGTACAGTCAGGTACAGCCATGTATAGTCAGGTACAGCCATGTATAGTCAGGTACAGCCATGTATAGTCAGGTACAGCCATGTATAGTCAGGTAAAGCCATGTATAGTCAGGTACAGCCATGTACATTCAGGTACAGTCAGGTTCAGCCATGTATAGTCATGTATAGCCAGGTACAGCCATGTATAGTCAGGTATAGTCAGGTACAGTCAGGTAAAGCCAGGTACAGCCAGGTACAGTCAGGTAAAGCCATGTATAGTCAGGTACAGTCATGTATAGCCAGGGACAGCCATGTATAGTCAGGTACAGCCATGTATATTCAGGTACAGCCATGTATAGTCAGGTACAGCCATGTATAGTCAGGTACAGCCATGTATAGTCAGGTACAGCCAGGTATAGTCAGGTACAGCCAGGTACAGCCAGGTACAGTCAGGTACAGCCAGGTACAGCCAGGTACAGTCAGGTACAGCCACGTATAGTCAGGTACAGCCATGTAGAGTCAGGTACAGCCACGTATAGTCAGGTACAGCCATGTAGAGTCAGGTACAGCCATGTATAGTCAGGTACAGCCATGTATAGTCAGGTACAGCCAGGTACAGCCAGGTAAAGCCAGGTACAGCCATGTATAGTCAGGTATAGTCAGGTACAGTCAGTTAAAGCCAGGTACAGCCAGGTACAGTCGGGTACAGCCAGGTACAGCCATGTATAGTCAGGTACAGCCATGTATAGTCAGGTACAGTCATGCATAGTCAGGTACAGCCATGTATAGTCAGGTACAGCCATGTATAGTCAGGTATTGTCAGGTACAGTCAGGTACAGCCAGGTACAGCCAGGTACAGTCAGGTACAGCCATGTATAGTCAGGTACAGCCATGTATAGTCAGGTACAGCCATGTATAGTCAGGTATAGTCATTTACAGTAATTTACAGCCATGTATAGTCAGGTACAGCCATGTATAGTCAGGTATAGCCAGGTACAGCCATGTATAGTCAGGTACAGCCATGTATATTCAGGTACAGTCAGGTACAGCCATGTATAGTCAGGTACAGCCATGTATAGTCAGGTACAGCCATGTATAGTCAGGTACAGCCATGTATAGTCAGGTAAAGCCATGTATAGTCAGGTACAGCCATGTACATTCAGGTACAGTCAGGTTCAGCCATGTATAGTCATGTATAGCCAGGTACAGCCATGTATAGTCAGGTATAGTCAGGTACAGTCAGGTAAAGCCAGGTACAGCCAGGTACAGTCAGGTAAAGCCATGTATAGTCAGGTACAGTCATGTATAGCCAGGGACAGCCATGTATAGTCAGGTACAGCCATGTATATTCAGGTACAGCCATGTATAGTCAGGTACAGCCATGTATAGTCAGGTACAGCCATGTATAGTCAGGTACAGCCAGGTATAGTCAGGTACAGCCAGGTACAGCCAGGTACAGTCAGGTACAGCCAGGTACAGCCAGGTACAGTCAGGTACAGCCACGTATAGTCAGGTACAGCCATGTAGAGTCAGGTACAGCCATGTATAGTCAGGTACAGCCATGTATAGTCAGGTACAGCCAGGTACAGCCAGGAAAAGCCAGGTACAGCCATGTATAGTCAGGTATAGTCAGGTACAGTCAGTTAAAGCCAGGTACAGCCAGGTACAGTCGGGTACAGCCAGGTACAGCCATGTATAGTCAGGTACAGCCATGTATAGTCAGGTACAGTCATGCATAGTCAGGTACAGCCATGTATAGTCAGGTACAGCCATGTATAGTCAGGTATTGTCAGGTACAGTCAGGTACAGCCAGGTACAGCCAGGTACAGTCAGGTACAGCCATGTATAGTCAGGTACAGCCATGTATAGTCAGGTACAGCCATGTATAGTCAGGTATAGTCAGGTACAGCCATGTATAGTCAGGTACAGCCATGTATAGTCAGGTACAGCCATGTATAGTCAGGTATAGTCATTTATAGTCATTTACAGCCATGTATAGTCAGGTACAGCCATGTATAGTCAGGTATAGTCAGGTATAGACAGGTACAGCCATGTATAGTCAGGTACAGCCATGTATTGTCAGGTACAGCCATGTATAGTCAGGTACAGCCATGTATAGTCAGGTACAGCCATGTACAGCCAGGTACACTCAGGTACAGCCAGGTACAGCCATGTATAGTCAGGTACAGCCATGTATTGTCAGGTACAGCCATGTATAGTCAGGTACAGCCATGTATAGTCAGGTACAGCCATGTACAGCCAGGTACAGTCAGGTACAGTCAGGTACAGCCATGTATAATCAGGTACAGCCATGTATAGTCAGGTACAGCCATGTATAGTCAGGTACAGCCATGTATAGTCAGGTACAGCCATGTATAGTCAGGTCCAGCCATGTATAGTCAGGTATAGTCATTTATAGTCAGGTACAGCCATGTATAGTCAGGTACAGCCATGTATATTCAGGTATAGTCAGGTATAGTCAGGTACAGCCATGTATAGTTAGGTACAGCCAAGTACAGCCATGTATAGACAGGTACAGCCATGTATAGTCAGGTACAGCCATGTATTGTCAGGTACAGCCATGTATAGTCAGGTACAGCCATGTATAGTCAGGTACAGCCATATACAGCCAGGAACAGTCAGGTACAGCCGGGTACAGCCATGTATAGTCTGGTATAGCCTGGTATAGTCAGGTATAGCCTGGGAGTCAACCCTAATAACAACACAGCAGAAGAATCCTGTAGTTTAGACATTATAATTGAATCCTATTCCGTTCAGTCAGTCAGTATCATTGATCTGTATTTTCCTGCACAGGAATGCCCCTGTCTCTGTGTGGTTGTGTGCGGTGCATGCTTATATCTATACTTTGTGTAGCCGTTTGTGACGATGCTAATGATAACCTTCTTCTGGTAGACATGGGAAGGCTTTCCTAAATTGGCTACTTCCCACGCCATTGCCGGACATTAGTGCTTGTCAAGTGGGAGCGAAGGACACTGTGTCCCTGTGTTGTTGCTGTTCATGCCTTCCCCATTGATTAGTAGACTGTATGAATGTATCAAGGTGACATCTAGATGGTTATCAATATTAGTTATTCATTTTATGGGCTGCTATCCTACTTGAAATAAAATGTGAGAGAAAAAAACCGCTACCGCTGGGACAAGACCATGATACCGAGAAGGAAGCTCTTCAAGTCGGCAGGCACAACACCAGAGCACTGGTCGCCGGCTTACTTTCGACTCATGGTGCAGCCCAATCTGCCACGCAAAAAGGTCTTGAGTGGCAACATATCTGGCCAATTAGCTGATTCTCTTCCCATACACCCACTCCTTTCGACACACCCACATACTCCAGTCACCATATTGGGCTACAGCTACCCATACTCCAGTCACCATATTGGTCTACAGCTACACATACTCCAGTCACCATACTGGGCTACAGCTACCCATACTCCAGTCACCATATTGGGTGGCAGCTACCCATACTCCAGTCACCATATTGGGCTACAGCTACCCATACTCCAGTCACCATTTTTGGGGACAGCTACCCATACTCCAGTCACCGTATTGGTCTACAGCTACACATACTCCAGTCACCATACTGGGCCACAGCTACCCATACTGCAGTCACCAGATTGGGCCACAGCTACCCATACTCCAGTCACCATACGGGGCTACAGCTACCCATACTCCAGTCACCATATTGGGAGACAGCTACCCATACTCCAGTCACCATATTGGCCTACAGCTACCCATACTCCAGTCACCATATTGGGGGACAGCTACCCATACTGCAGTCACCATATTGGGCTGCAGCTACCCATACTCCAGTCACCATACTGGAGGACAGCTGCCCATACTCCAGTCACCATATTGGCCTGCTGCTACAGCTACCCATACTCCAGTCACCATATTGGGCTACAGCTACCCATACTCCAGTCACCATATTGGGCTGCAGCTACCCATACTCCAGTCACCATACTGGGCTACAGCTACCCATACTCCAGTCACCATATTGGGCTGCAGCTACCCATACTCCAGTCACCATATTGGGCTACAGCTACCCATACTACAGTCACCATATTGGGGGACAGCTACCCATTCTCCAGTCACCATATTGGGGACAGCTACCCATACTCCAGTCACCATATTGGGCTGCAGCTACCCACACTCCAGTCACCATGTTGGCCTACAGCTACCCATACTCCAGTCACCATATTGGGGGACAGCTACCCATTCTCCAGTCACCATATTGGGGACAGCTACCCATACTCCAGTCACCATATTGGGCTGCAGCTACCCATAGTTGTGCCTACCTGGCTGAGTGATATCATGATTATTTGCAGCCATCTCTGCAATGACATGAACGCTACATAAACATCGCTAACCAAACGGTCTCTTGCTGCTGTACACTTGCATTAAAGGGTAACTACGTACATAAATCTACATTTCTTCTATTTTTCCAAACCTCAAGTGGTCGGTCCCTTGATGTAGCTTAAGCATTGCTGTGGACTTATAACATCCAATGTTGTTATTTTTACATTTTAAAACCTGTTAAGGATGCTGCGAATTTTTGCAGCTTTTTGTTAAAAATCGCGCAACATTTCAAAGTCCTGCTACTCATGCCAGGAATATAGTATATGCATATGATAAGTATGTGTGTATAGAAAACACTCTGAAGTCTCTAAAACTGGTAAAATCATGTCTGTGGCTATAACAGAGCGTGTTTAGGAGTAAAAATCCCAGGGAAAACTGTTCACCAAAAACACAAAAAAGATATTAATCCGCCAGTCAATGTATTGTATAAGGCGACAAAAAATAGATGAGATTCCGTTTACAACAACCACAGCTTTCACACGATAGTCTATACTGTGGTAGTCTATGCTGTGGTATTCTGTACCATGGTAGTCTATACTATGGTAGACTGTACCATGGTAGTCCATGCTGTGGTATTCTGTACCATGGTAGTCTATACTGTGGTAGTCTGTACCATGGTAGTCTATACCGTGGTAGTCTGTACCATGGTAGTCTATACTGTGGTCGTCTGTACCATGGTAGTCTAGACTGTGGTAGTCTGTACTGTGGTAGTCTATACTATGGTAGTCTGTACCATGGTACTCTATACTATGGTAGTCTGTACCATGGTAGTCTATACTGTGGAAGTCTATACTGTGGTAGTCTATACTATGGTAGTCTGTACCATGGTAGTCTATACTGTGGTAGTCTGTACCATGGTAGTCCATGCTGTGGTATTCTGTACCATGGTAGTCTATACTGTGGTAGTCTGTACCATGGTAGTCTATACCGTGGTAGTCTGTACCATGGTAGTCTATACTGTGGTAGTCTGTACTATGGTAGTCTATACTGTGGTAGTCTAGTAGGAGAGTGGATAAAAGTGTAGTAGGGTTAGTCTGTGTGATGAAATGTGTGATCTAACTGCTCACAATCCAAAGTTGATATATTTGTATATGAAAGTAATCAAACCAATTATTTTACTAAATTTAACTTTGACTGAGTATACCAAACAGTTGCTAATATTGAGTCGCTGAAAATGTAATTTGCTAGTTTTGCTAAAGGTCTACTTCTCTATTCTCAGTCCTCTAGCAGCAGGCTGGAGAATAACGATTACCTATCTAACCCTGTGTGTGTGTGTGTGTGTGTGTGTGTGTGTGTGTGTGTGTGTGTGTGTGTGTGTGTGTGTGTGTGTGTGTGTGTGTGTGTGTGTGTGTGTGTGTGTGTGTGTGTGTGTGTGTGTGTGTGTGTGTGTGTGTGTGTGTGTGTGTCTTACGCAGAAACCCCACTTTGTCTCGCTCAGCTGTACTGTGTCCAGGAGGTGGTGCTGTCTGTCTCTCTCCTGTGTCCAGGAGGGGGTGCTGTCTGTCTCTCTCCTGTGTCCGGGAGGTGGTGGGGTTGTTAAAATACAGTTCTGTCTTTTAGTCACTAAGACACTGTCTCCCTGCCCTGCCAGACATACCCCACTAGATGGTGTGCAGTCTCTTAGCAGATACAGACACTGACAACTGTGTGTGTGAACTTCATGTGTGAACATAGAACACATAGAGGTGTGTATAGAATGAAGAAGATCCTAGAGCTAGGTGATGTAGAATGGTATTGTAGAACAGAGTTTTCCAACCCTCTGCTTGGGCGCCCCCAGACGAAGAGAGCGTTGGAAAACCCTCTTGTAAAATATCATAGAGTTAGATTATGTAGAATGGTATTGTAGAAAATCATAAGGCTAGAGAGAGCTACTCTAACCCTAATGTGGACTCTGGAGAGAAGGTTGTTTCTTTACGTTGAGACTCAGAACTCACCACCACACACACACACTCACTCTCACACACGATCACACACACACACTCTCACACACGCTCACACGCACGCATGCACACACACGCGCACACACACACACACACACACACACACACACACACACACACACACTGGCTCATTCTTCGGTAAAGCACTTGGCCTCAGGGCTCTCTTTACCCTCTCTCTCTCTCTCACTCTGTTCGCATTAGAACATGATGAATGTATTGAATGCATCTTCTTGTTCAGATGTGTCTATAATATTTCAACAAATTTAGGCCTGATATCTATTTTCGAATCGATATTTATGTGAAAATAGTACAGATTTTCTGTAGGCTTTTATAGCATGACATACGGTGCATACGGAAAGTATTCAGACCCCTTGAATTTTTCCACATTTTGTTACGTTACAGCCTTATTCTAAAATTGATTAAATAGTTATTTTCCCTCATCAATCTCCACGCAATACCACATAATGACAAAGTTTGAATATTTGTGAGCACATTTTTACAAAATAAAAAACTGAAACATAACATTTACATGAGTATTCAGACTCAGTACTTTGTTGAAGCACCTTTGGCAGCGATTACAGCCTCGAGTCTTCTTGGGTAGGACACTACAAGCTTGGTACACCTGTATTTTGGGAGTTTCTCCCATTCTTCTCTGTAGACCTTGTCAACTTTGGATGGGAGCGTTGCTGCACAGCTATAAGGTCTCTCCAGAGATGTTCGATCGGGTTCAAGTCCGGGCTCTGGCTGGGCCACTCAAGGACATTCAGAGACTTGTCCCGAAGCCACTCCTACGTTGTCTTGACTGTGTGCTTAGGGTTTTTGTCCTGTTGGAAGGTGAAGATTCGCCCCAGTCTGAGGTCCTGAGTGCCCTGGAGTAGGTTTTCATCAAGGATCTCCCTGTACTTTGCTCCGTTCATCTTTCCCTCGATCCTGACTAGTCTCCTAGCCCCTGAAAAACATCCCCACAGCATGATGCTGCCACCGCCATGCTTCACCATAGGGATTGTATTGGCCAGGTGATGAGCGGTGTCTAGTTCCCTCCAGACGTCACGCTTGGCATTCAGGCCAAAGAGTTCAATCTTGCTTTCATCAGGCAATAAAAACTTGTTTTACATGGTCTGAGAGTCATTTTGGTGCCTTTTGGCAAACTCTAAGGTGCCTTTTATTGAGGAGTGGCTTCCATCTGGCCACTATACCATAAAAGCCTGATTGGTGGAGTGCTGCAGAAAAGGTTCTCCCATCTCCACAGAGGAACTCTGGAGCTCTGTCAGAGTGACTATTGGGTTCTTGGTCACCTCCCTGACCAAGGCCCTTCTACCCCGATTTCTCAGTTTGGCCGGGCGGACAGCTCTTGGAAGAGTCTTGGTGTTTCCAAACTTCTTCCATTTATGAATTATGGAGGTCACTGTATTCTTGAGGACCTTCAATGATGCAGAAATGTGTTGGTACCCTTCCCCAGATCTGTGCCTCGACACAATCCTGTCTCGCAGCTCTACGTACAATTCCTTCGACCTCAAGGCTTGGTTTTTACTCTGACTGCACTGTCAACTGTGGGACCTTATATAGACAGGTGTGAGTCTTTCCAAGTCATGTCCAATCAATTGAATTTACTACAGGTGGACTCCAACCAAGTTGTAGAAACATCTCAAGGATGATCAATGGAAACAGGATGCACCATAGCTGAATTTTGACACTCATACCAAAGTGTCTGAATACTTATGTAAATAAGGTATTTCAGTTCATTTTTAAGAAATATGCAAACATTTCTAAACCTGTTTTTGCTTTGTCATTATGGGGTATTGTGTGTAGACTGATGAGGATTTGCATTTATGTATTCCATTTTAGAATGGGGCTGTAATGTACCAACATGTGAATAAAGTCAAGGAGAATGAACACTTTCTGAAGGCCCTGTATTTGCATATGACATGGTAGATTGTAATTATATGAAAAGAAAAATGTTATTTTAAATTATCTGTATTTGAGATGGCCTATTTGAATTCTAAATAATGTTTGTTAAATACGACTGTATTTGCATATGACATGGTAGATTGTAATTATATTAAAATAAAAAATGTTAATTTAAATGATCTGTATTTGAGATGGTCTATTTGAATTCTAAATAATGTTTATTAAATACGATTTTTAAGTTAGCTCAGCTAGCACAAAGTTCTGAGAACTATATGTTTCTTAGAGCTTGGTGAGAATGTGGTTGTCTTACACGAAACCCAAACCTGTTGCAAGCGTGCGCCATCGTGTGCCATTGTGCATACATGTATTTTGTCCCCCCACACCAAATGCGACCGTGACACACAGGTTCAAATATCAAGCAAACTCTGAACCAATTACATTAATTTGGGAACCGTTAGAAAAGCATTAAACATTTATGCCAATTTAGCTAGCTAGCTTGCACTTGCTAGCTAATTTGCCGTATTTAGCTAGCTTGCTGTTGCTAGCTAATTTGTCCTGGGATATAAACATTGAGTTGTTATTTTACCTGAAATGCACAAAGTCCTCTACTCCGACAATTAATCCACACATAAAACGGTCAAGCGAATCGCGCGACGCGAGCGGTGTAGTCAGGGTATTATGTTATTTTGCAGACAACCGTCCAACAATGTTCTGGAATGGTGCATGATACCGAGCTAGACTATAACATTCTTAGAACCATATGTTGCAATACTTCAGCATAACATTACTTACCGGTTTCCTCATGGTTCTATTTAAAATCATGTTTTCAGAATTTTCAGAGAATGTTAAGAAACAACGTTCTTCTGTGGTAATTTCAGTACTTCAGCCTAATGTTTTCTGCAGGTTTCCTCATGGTTCTATTTAAAGTCATGTTCTCAGAACGTTAAGAAAACTTTCTGTAAAAACCACAAGAAAACAGTAATATTCAAAAAACATATACATAATTCTGTTCTCAGCATCAACAGAACTCTCTCTATCCTCCATCTTGTTAAGTGTGTTGTTTCCTTTGAAATGGGATCCATCTGAATGGACTAAAATTAACAGCATTGTATGAGTTAAAAACATCATTGCATGCTATTTCCATCCTGGTGACGCAGTGGACTAATTCAATAGGTGTGCAGAAGATTGTAAGTTCTACGCTCTCTGACACCGTGCCACAATAAAACAGAACAAAAATGTCTTTGCATGATTAATGCCCAAGCAAATTAATTTCCATGTGTCCTATCTGTGCTTGGAAAATATATAAATCCTCCCAGGAAAACTTGCAGAGAACCATAGTAAAACGTTCTCAGAACCTCTCTGCAACCTAAAATGTACGTTCCTAGAGCAGGCAACATTTTCACTTCGGTTCTCAGGAAGTTTAAAAACTTAAATATTTACTGGTCAGGAAACTTATGGCTTTGTTCCAAGAACCAATGGGAAAGCAAAAATGTACGTTCCCACAACTTCAAGGAACCAAATGTGCGAGCTGGGAGGCTATTGATGTTGATATATGTTATTGATCTTATGTGAAGTTTCAAGATAACTTTGTTTTGTTAAAACTTGATAAAAATACAAGATTAGATATTTTGGATGAGTAGGCTGTTTTAAAATTGTGTTGTGTTGTTCTACTGACTTGGTGGATGAGGGAATACAAAGACCAGGAATTTATAACTGTGCAGTTGTTGTGTCTGTTCTGACAACAGCCAGGTGTTGATAATAAGAACTATATGCTATGGATACAGAGCCTTCAGAAAGTATTCACTTTTTCCACATGTTGTTGTGTTACAGCCTGAATTTAAAATGGATTCCATTCAGATGTTTGTGTCACTGGCCTACACACAATACCCCATAATGTCAAAGTGAATCTTTTACATTTATTTTTATAATTTGATTAAGAATGAAAAACTGAAATGTCTTGAATCAATAACTATTCAACCCTTTTGTTATGGCAAGCCTAAATAAGTTCAGGAGTAAAAATATGCTTAACAACTCATATAATAAGTTGTATGGACTCACTCTGTGTGCAATAAAAGTTGACCATCTCTGTACCACACACATACAATTATCAGTAAGATTCCTCAGTCGAGTAGTGAATTCCAAACACAGATTCAACTACAAAGACCAGGGAGGTTTTCCAATGCAAAGAAGGACACCTATTGACTTGCGCCGGAGGGTACAGGATGACTGCAGTTTTACGGCCTCCTAACCAATTGTGCTATTTTGTTAGTTTTTTTGTGTTTTTTGTAACTTATTTTGTACATAATGTTGCTGCTACCGTCTCTTATGACCGGAAATAACTTCTGGACATCAGAATAGTGATTACTCACCTCGAACTGGAAGAAGATTTTTCTTTAACCTGTCCGACGCAAAGGAACGGGCCCAAATCCCCGTCATGCAACTGGATCCTGGACTTCCTGACGGGCCGCCCCCAGGTGGAAGGGTAGTCAACAATACATCTGCCACGCTGATCCTCAACACTGGAGCCCCTCAGGGGTGCATGCTTAGTCCCCTCCTGTACTCCCTGTTCACCCACCTATTTGCACAACTGATTAGGTATCTCCCTTGATATTTTATTGTGTTACTTTTTATTATTTTTTACTTTAGTTGAAATCCTCGTCATTTGGCGAAGAAAAGACGGAGGAAAAGGGTGTGGAGGTGTGTACCATCCATTCTATCGGCCAATGTGCAATCGTTGGAAAACAAAATGGATGACATACGACCAAGACTATTCTACCAACAGGACATTAAAAATAGTAATTTCTTATGTTTCACCGAGTCGTGGCTGAAAGACGACACGGACAATATAGAGCTGGCGGGATTTTCCGTTTATCGGCAGGACAGAGAAGCTACGTCTGGTAAGACGAGGGGCGGGTGTGTGTCTATTTGTCAATAACAGCTGGTGTGCAATGTCTAATATTATAGAAGTCTCGAGGTATTGCTTGCCTGAGGTAGAGTACCGTATGATAAGCTGTAGACCACACTATCTACCAAGAGATATCTCATCTATATTATTTGTAGACGTCTATTTACCACCACAAAGCAGAGCTGGCACTAAAATGGCTCTCAACCAGCTGTATAAGGACATAAGCAAAGAAGAAAATGCTCACCTAGAAGTGGCGCTCCTAGTGGCCAGGGACTTTAATGTAGGCAAACTCAAATCCGAATGATTCATGCTTACAAGCAAAAACTAAAACAGGAAGTACCAGTGACTCGCTCAATACGGAAGTGGTCAGACGACGCGGATGCTACAGGACTGTTTTGCTAGCACAGACTGGAATACGTTCCGGATTCATCCAATGGCATTGAGGAGTATATCACCTTCATCAATAAGTGTATAGACGATGTCATCCCCAAAGTGACTGTACGTCCCAACCAGAAGCCATGGATTACAGGCAACATCCGCACTGAGCTAAAGGCTAGAGCTGCCGCTTTCAAGGAGCAGGACACTAATCCGGACGCTTATAATAATTCCTGCTACGCCCTTAGATGAACCATCAAACAGGCAAAGTGTCAATACAGGATTAAGATTGAATCCTACTATACCGGCTCCGACGCTCGTCGGACCATAAAGGGAAGCACAGCCGAGAGCTGCCCAGTGACACAAGCCTGCCAGATGAGCTAAATGCCTTTTATGCTCGCTTCGAGGCAAGCAGCACTGAAGCATAAATGAGAGCACCAGCTGTTCCGAACGACTGTGTGATAACACTCGGTAGCCGATGTAAAGAAGACCATTAAACAGGTCAACATTCACAAAGCCGCGGGGCCAGACAAATTCCAAGGACGTGTACTCAAAGCATGCGTGGACCAACTGGCAAGTCAACCTCTCCCTGACCGAGTCTGTAATACCTACATGTTTCAAGTAGACCACCATCGTTCCTGTGCCCAAGGAAGCAAAGGTAACCTGCCTAAATTATTACTGCCCCGTAGCACTCACGTTGGTAGCTATGAAGTGCTTTGAAGGCTGGATATGGCTCACATCAATCATCATCCCGGATACCCTAGATCCCCTCCAATTCGCATACCACCCCAACAGATCCACAGATGACACGATCTCAATCGCACTCCCAACTGCACTTTCCCACCTGGACAAAAGGAACCCCTATGTGAGAATGCTGTTCATTGACTACAGCTCAGCGTTAAACACCATAGTGCCCACAAAGCTCATCACTAAGCTAAGGACCCTGGAACTAAACACCTCCCTCTGCAACTGGATCCTGGACTTCCTGACGGGCCACCCCCAGGTGGAAGGGTAGTCAACAACACATCCTCCACACTGATCCTCAACACTGTGGCCCCTCAGGGATGCGTGCTTAGTCCCCTCCTGTACTCCCTGTTCACCCACAACTGCGTGGCCAAGCACGACTCCAACATTATCAGTTGAATGCATTCAATTGCACAACTGATTAGGTATATCCCTAGCCTTGATATTTTATTGTGTTACTTTTAATTATTCTTTTACTTTAGTTTATTCAGTACAGTACCAGTCAAAAGGTTGGACACACCAGGTTTTTCTTAATTTCTTACTATCATCTACATTGTATAATAATAGTGAAGACATCAAAACCATAAAATAACAGATATGGAATCATGTAGTAACTAAAAAAGTGTTAAACAAATGAAAATATATTTTATATTTTATATTCTTCAACGTAGCCACCCTTTGCCTTAATGACAGCTCATGTACATGTACATGTTCATTAGATTCTCACCATAATAATTTGTAGACCAAACCATTCAGACGATTTTCGGGATGTCTCAAGGTCTGACAAACACTGCTCTAGCTCTGTCACCTTTTACCACAGATGCGGAAGCGCGACATCGGTGGATGCGATGGATTGAGGCGCATCCAATGCAAAACATATCTCCTGCTTAAAAACTTCTTAGGGGACGGTTGCGTCCCACTTGGGCAAAAAACAGGGAAAATGCAGCGCGGCAAATTCAAAAAAATTATACAAAAATCAAACTTTCATTAAATCACACATGTAAGATAATAAATTAAAGCTACACTCGTTGTGAATCCAGCCAACATGTCCGATTTTAAAAAGTATTTTTGGCGAAAGCATAAGAAGCTATTATCTGATGATAGCACAACAGTAAACAAAGAGGGTAGCATATTTCAACCCTGCAGGCGCTACACAAAACGCAGAAATAAAATATAAAACATGTATTACCTTTGACGAGCTTCTTTTGTTGGCACTCCAATATGTCCCATAAACATCACAATTGGCCCTTTTGTTCGATTAATTCCGTCCATATATATCCAAATGTCAATTTATAAAGTGATTTTGATCCAGAAAAAAACAGCTTCCAAAATGCGCAACGTCACTACAAAATATTTCAAAAGTTGCCTATAAACTTTGCCAAAATATTTCAAACTACTTTTGTAATACAACTTTAGGTATTTTTAAACGTTAATAATCGATTAAATTGTAGACGGGACTATCTGTGTTCAATACAGGAAGACAACAAACCATGCTCCTTTTTACGTCTTGCGCAACTCTCAACAGTGTTACCCAGTTCCTAGATGGCCTACTTCTTCATTGCACAAGTGAATAACCTCAACCAAATTCCAAAGACTGGTGACATCCAGTGGAAGCGGTAGGAACTGAAAACCAGTTCCTAATAAATATAATTTG